>NC_137969.1:29503885-29741385 GCF_963924665.1 Micromys minutus | reverse complement strand
AGATGGTTGTGAGCCACCATGTGGTTGCTGGGAATTGAACTCAGGACCTCTGGAAGAGCAGTCAGTGCTCTAACCACCGAGCCATCTCACCAGTCCCCAAGTCTTATTTATTTATTTGTTTGTTTGTTTTTGGTAGTACTTCCTTACTTTCAGGAAACTTGAGATGTTGCCAGCTGCTCTTGCACACCCTGCTCACTACCATTTTTCCAAATGTCTTGTGTTGAAAATGGTGGTAGAGATCCAGCGCTGGGTGTTGGGTGCACCCACTGCTATGAGGTGTTCTAGAACATCTCAGCGGTCAGAGATAAACTTGCAAAATGTCCAGTCACCTGACTCCATCATCACCTACAACATGAACTGAGAGTAAACCCAACTTCTCTGAATCGCTTAAAGATTGAGGTTGCTGGCTTCCGTTTATAGCGTTTGCACGGCAGTAGCCCTAGCCTTACCACGGGCATTTCCAGTATTCAGAATATGATTTGGACTGGGCCCTCCCTCTCCATCACTGGGGAATGAACAGGACACATCCCAGTTTGTTTGCATGATAGGTGCTCATTGCTGCCTTTCAACCTTCAGGAAAGGCTTAATGGAATTGGGAAGCCAAGGGGCTCAGCCCGAGAGCCCCCAGACTTGCTTCTGTAGCTCATTCCCAGGGTTTGCCCTTTTGAAGGCTGTTAACCTTCTCACAGGAAAAGTGAAAACATCGTAATACCCCTCCCATGGGGGCTGAAGAGTTAGAGGCCTCATAGCAAACCTGTATTTGTTTTCTATTGCTGGGTTACAAATTACCACCTATTTAACAGCTCCAAACAACATCCACTTATTAGTTCACAGTTCTGGAAGCAGAGTTTTCAGCATTGCTTGCCTGAGTTCTTCGCTGAAAATGTGATTTGGGTTGAAAGCAAGGCATTGGCTGTCTTATACTGCTGTCTGTCTGTCCCCGCAGTTCCCAGGTACAATTCATTTCCTTATGGCCAAAAGTCTGAGGTCCCCAACGTTGTCTCCAGAGACTGATCTGTGGCTGTGCTCAGGTCCTGCCCATGGCCCTCCTGCTCAGCAATGAAAAGCGACCTTCTTCAATATCAAAATCCTTGTGCTGTCAGCTGAACAAGAATCTCTGCTTTTGAGCTGGAGAGATGGCTCAGCAGTTAAGAGCACTGACTGCTCTTCCAGAGGTCCTGAGTTCAAATCCCAGGAACCACATGGTGGCTCACAACCACCTGTAATGGGATCTGATGCCCTCTTCTGGTGTGTCTGAAGACAGTGACAGTGGACTCATATACATAAAATAAATTGAAAAAAAGAGTTTTGTTTTGTTTTTTAATCTCTGCTTTAGAAAGCCCCCTTGGGTTCACCAGAATTGTGTGTATGTGAGTGTGTATCTTGTGGGTATGTGCACGTGTATGTGTGGATGTCCACATACATTTATTCTTTTGTTTTCTTTGAGACAGTTTTACTATAACATCTCTGGCTATGTATCAGGCTAGCCTTCAGCTCACAGAGATCCACTTGCCTCCACATCCCAAGTGCTGGGGTTAGAGGCTGGGTATGTGTGTTTTGTTCTTGTGCAGGGGACAAACAGGTCAACACCAGGTGTCTTACTCTGTCACTCTCTACTTCATTTATCTATTTATTAATAGACAGGGTCTCTTACCAAGGCTGGAGCTAATTAATTGATAAGCTGAATAGTCAATGCTTGCCTCTACCGATTCAGGGTGGGGGAGGGGATCCTCTACAGAAGTGGACTTTGAACTCTGACTTGTATATAGAGACTGAAGACCCAAACTCTTGGGCAGCAGGCACTTTTCCCACACACACACACACACACACACACACACACACACACACTTAAAAATGAACCTTTAAAATTTAGAGTGCTTTAAATAAAAGAAATTAACAAAAGCTGTAGACTCTTCCTATGAAAAAGAACCAAAACCAAACCAATCAAACAAACAAACAAAAAAATCCCCCACCACTCTGGCATTTACAGATTTCTGAAGATTAAGCAGGCCAGAGACTATTGTGGTGAGCTATCTCAGCATATGCCCCCAGAGCTCGAAGATTCAGTGAAAACCTTCATTGATATTATTAACCAGCACATACCTATAACTAGCCAGTCTACATCTAGCAGGCTGGGTTTCTTGTCTAGTATATTTACTTTCATATTTTAAAATGTTTGTTGTATGTGTGTGGGTATTTTGTCTCTATGTGTCAGTGCACCATTTGTATGTACTGCCCTAGGAAGCCAAAATCCTCTGGAACTGGGGTTACTATAGTCATTAGCCTCCATGTGGGTCTGGGGACTCAAACTGGGTCCTCTGGCAGAGCAACCAGTGCTCTTAACATCTGAGCCCCTCTCTCCAGCCTGGTTTCATGTACTTTTTCTTCCCTGTGTGGTTCTCCTTACACTTATTGTTGCATTTTTGCAGTGCTGGGGTTGAACTTTGTACATACTAGTCAAGTACTGTACCACATCTCACTTAGCAGAAGAAAAGTTTCTATATAAAACGCCTACCAACCCTTTACTCATTACTCCCTTAACAATGTAGCCTAACCACCATTCCCATAGCATTTACGCCATATTCCTGATCATGAGTCATGTATCATACAAGAGCTGGGTAAGGGAGGCTCAGTGGTAGAGCTCTTACCTAGCTTTGTTTCAAGCCCAAGACATAATCCCCAGAGCAGCAAGTAGTAGGGCTGGCAAGATGGTTCAGGGGGTAAAGGCGTGTTGCCTGGCCCAACAACCCTAGCTCAAGCCTGAAATTCTATCAGGCAGGCTTCCTGAAGCTAACCAATTAGGCTATACTGGAATTCTACCTCCTCCGTGGTACTGGGGTCACATGTGCTTGTCACCACTCCCAGTTGTCACCTTTCGCAGATTGTTGTTGTTGTTGCTGGGTTTGTTTCTGATTTTATATTTTTGCTTTATGTGGATCCGGGTGATCAAACTCCAGACCTTGTAGCAGCCTCTCTGCAAACTGAGCCACCTCTGCAGCCTCCTTCAGACTCCAGCAGACTTCTGTTCGTTAGGTTTTTGTTTGTTTGTTTGTTTGTTGTTTTGTAAGACAGGGCCTCACCATACAGCCCTCGTTTGCCTGGAACTTGCTACCTAGACCAGATCACTCTTGAATTCACAAAGATTAGCCTGTCCTTGCCTCCCAGGTGCTAAGGTGTGGAAGGTGTGACCACACGTGGCTATCCTGGTGGATTTTTAACATACCATTTTGGCTGGACTGACATTCCTCAGGTCCCCTTCTTGGGTGGGACACAGAAAGACCAAGTGCGGAATTCGGAGGGCAGAGGTGAAACCACTGCCCTGTGTGGTGCTCACCTGGCACCTCTGACCTACTAGCTCTTTTTGTTGATTGGAAGCTGTAGGCCCTCCGCAGCTGCTCTGCTTTCCCTGTGTATGGCCCTGGCTCCCCAACCCCCAGACCACGAGAGTGTGTGTAGCTTTGTGGGAAGGAATCCTGCTTCTTCAAGATACCCACACATCCCTCTCTGGTCTCTTGGGGCTTTCCGTAGGTTCCAGCGTATTCTTGCTGTTTCCCATTTGAATTCCCCTTCTCTTCCTCCTGTGGACTGAAGCTCTCACTGAAGGGTGACAGCCTTCCAGAAAATACTTATGCGGCTCCCACAACCATGAGTCCAATTCTGTGACCTCAGGATTCTGCCTCCTGCTACTGAGCCTGAGGAAGCTGAACCCCTGGAAGAGTGGGGGTGGGAGCTGAACTGCCCGAGGGGTCTGCAACAGCTGGCAGGGTAGGGCAGATTTCCCCTTCAAAGCTGAACTCTGGATGTGGTGGTTACCCGCGGTCCACCTTGTACAACTGGGCGTCCCAGCTACACTCCTGGGAATGTATCCCCTGCCAGGGCAGGAGGCTGCAGATGACAGGCATCATACCCAAGAGGATTTTAGGAGTTTCTTTCCTGATTATCAGCCATGATCCACAGACCCTGTCTGTCTGGCCTCAGTTTCCTTCCTGGTGCACTAACCGGGTTCAGTCATTCAGTTGGCGTCTACCTTTCTAGGACTGATACAAATGACAGAGACACTGGGATCATTAGTCTGAAAATCACGGTGTTTCTCAGCCTTCCTAACACCGGGACCTTTTAATAGTTCCTCATGTTGTGGTGACCCCCAATCATAAAATTATTTCATCGTTACTTCATAATTGCGTTTTTTGCTACTGCTATAAACTGTAATGTAAATATGATATGCAGCCTCTGTGGGGTCTCCACATACAAGTTGAGAACTGCAGCCCTAGAGTCTAGACTATGCAAGTGCCTCTCCCTTAGTTCGCACAGCATCACTGGGATAAGCAGAGCTCCTGTCCCGGTTTCATAAAGACACACTAAGCTCAGGATCTGTGGCTGGAGGAAGTCCGTCCTCCCGGGAAGGGTCTAGATCATGATTATAAGAGTTGGGGCATCTTGGACATAGGGTTTACCGTTTCAGGTTATGTGAGCTTGAGCAAGGCACTTACCCTTCCTGTGCACACTGATGTCGATCACCACAGAATGCGCAGTGCATCTTTGTGGCTTGAGTTTGGACCATGATGTCCACTTCACTCCACAGCCTGCTCAGTCTTCCCTGTGGGAAGCAGGATACCTCGTCTGGGATTTCGTGACAAGCTCAGGTCTCCCCCTGGAAGAGCCACACAAAGGCCTGCCAACTGGCTGCAAAGCGGCCTGCCCAACCTGCAGGAGTTCTCCCTTGTCCTGGCCAGCAGCCTCTGCCACTGTCCTGGCCTCGAGGCAGCCAAGTTTCTTCCTGTTTGTTCCCTCAGGTCCTCACAGCTTCCTCTGTAAGGCCTGAAGGAGCCCATTTCTCTTGGTCCCCTGGAACTGTGCTATACTCAGGGCTTCAGGAACTGCCGTCTGCCCCGGGTATCCCGTGGGACTGAGCGGTTACTAGCAAACACCTACTAGCCATGTTAGTTTGGAACCTTCTGAAATTAGCTGAAATGGCTGCTTTCTTTCTCACCTTTCCTTCATCGGCCAATGCTATGTGCCAAGGTCAGATGCTTCCACACTCGATCCTCCTGAAGTCACAGAGACAGGGTTTTATTTTTCCCCCCACAACACAGGGAGGGTTTCTTTGTGTAGTCCTGGTTGTCCTGAAACTTGCTCTCTAGATTAGACTAACCTCAAACCCAGAGATCCACCTGCCCCTGTCTCCAGGATTTGAGTACAGAACTCTGTGTCTCCACGGGCACTGCCCACTTCTCTGAGGAAGGGCACCATTCACACCAGGCCCTGGGGTGGCTGTCACTGCTGCTGCTTCTGCTTCCTGTGTTGGTTGGAGATGTTCTGATGAAGAAGATTGGATTTGCCCCAGGGAAATCGATGCCCCTAGTCAGCAGGAAGTAGCCTAAAGAACCCAAACCCCTTACCCCTCTTACCTTTCTTCTCCTGCCTAGTGTTGGGGGGCTGGAAGGGACTGTGGTGCAATAAGGGTTGTAAGATAATAGACCCCAATAAATGGACCAAAAAGTATGCCTGCGCCCCAGTCCCTCTGTCTGAAGTAAGCCTGAAATGTCCTAGAATTTTGCCATTTTGTTTTCTTCCCTTCAGTGCTAGGGGACACAGGGCCTCACAAAGACTCAGCAGGTGCTCTGTCAACGAGCTCCACCCCCATCATCCATGCTCACAGTTGGTTAATATATGCGGCTTCTGTGCTTGACCCTGGGTCCCATAGGCCTCCCAGGATGCCTCCCAGACAATAAAGTCAAAGCACTTCAGGGATGAGGGCTGTCTGAAAAGGCATCTCTATGTAAGCCTTGTCCTGAGGTGCGGAACATCATGTAGACCAAGGTTTCAATTAATAGCTGTGTGACTTGGATAAGCCTCTGGGCCTCAGGTCATGCATGCTACCCAGAAGTTGCTGTGATGAATGTGAGCAGGGAAGTGACTCTTATGCAAGCCTGACACCTAGTGGCTGTTAGGTGCATAGTGCGTACGGAATCGCTGAGTCAGCTAGGTACTTGGCTGTTTTGAGCTTTCACAATTGATCTTTCTTTTTTTGCAGGGGTGGGGGGCGGGGAAACTGAGTCTCACATTGAGGATGACCTTGAACATCTGATCCTACTAGTGGGATTGCAGACATGGGTCACTAAGTCTCACATAGTGTGGGGTGGTGAAGATTAGTCCAGGGGCATCATAACAGTTTCTTAGGCAAGAACTCTGGCCAGTGAGCTACAACCCCAGCCTGTGATTACTCTTAAAGCAATTATCACTATTGACAATAAGGAGTGGTTCTGTGGACCCATCTCTCAACAAACTTCACCCTGAGACTAAGCTTTACCTATAATCCCTAAGGTGCAAGACGGGTCATGGCAGCCCCACTTCACTCAGGGGCCTTGAATGAATGCACACATCATTTGGCCAACATGTCATAGTCGTCATTGTTGGCATTGTCTTCTTTTTCTTCTTCTTTTCCTCTTCTTCCTCCTCTCCTTTTCCTCCCCCTCTTCCTCTTCCTTCTATTTCCTGATCGCAGGCACTAATTTCTGAGCGGTTAGATGGTTCCTGCCTTCAACCTGCCCTTTGGACCTTTTGCTGGCTTGATAGCACTTCAGACCTTCAACTGTGCAGCCATTAACCTGCACAACATCGTCATATGGAAGATGATGCAGAGAAACACTGTCAGTGACATAGTTCCTAAGGCCATGTGACTGGCACTGAGGCTACCAAAAAAGGCACTGGGCTTGGGGGACAAATGACCTGGGTTTTGAGTAAAATGGAAAACTGTTTGCGTCTGCACACTGGATAAATGCTTGTATTTATACAAAGCCATGAAATTCTGATTCATGCTATAATGTGGATGAACTTTAAAAATTTGCTAAGTGAAAGAAGCCAGACGTAAGAGGCAAGCATTTTGTGTGTGTGTGTGTGTGTGTGTGTGTGTGTGTGTGTGTGATTTATTGAAATGGTCACAATTAGCAAATCCATAACGAATAACTTAGTGACTGCCTGGGATTATAGATTGGTGAGAACTGGAGTTATGTTAGCCAGATTAGTGTAACTATGGCAGAAGATCTGGGGCCACTAGCTGATAAAGAAAAAAAAGGTTGTTTAATTTGGAGGTTCAAATTCAAGATCAGAAGCGGATGTTGGGAGGTGGTGGTGCACACCTTTAATCCAAGCACTTGGGAGGCATAGACAGATGTAACTCTGATTTTGGGACCAACCTGGTCTATAGAGCAAGTTCCAGGACAGCCAGGCCTATGCAGAGAAACCCTGTCTTAAACAACAAAATCAAAACAGATCAGAGATTGTTTATGGTCTCTGTGGTGGTTTGATTAAGAATGGCCTCCATAAACTCACACACTGAAATACTTTGATCTGCAGAACTGTTTGGGAAGGATTAGGAGGGGTGGATTTATTAGAGGAGGTGTGTCACTGGGGACGGGCTTGAGATTTCTTTGCCTCGTAGTTGTGGATCAAGATATGATCTCTAAGCTGTGCTTTTGCTTGGCTGTCATGGACTCTCACCCTCTGAAGCTATAAGTCACATTAAACACCTTCTTTTCTAAGTTGCTTTGGTTATGGTGCTTTATCATAGCAATAGGAAAGTACTTAAGAGGGGCTCTTATAGCAGTAAATATTTTAAAAAAGGAATTTGGCACAAAACCACACTACCGCCAGCTACTCTCTGGCCCCAGTGGTGATCTCATAGCTGTGGCTAGTCCCAGAAGTGGCCACATGGCAGGTCACTGCCACACCAGCCCCTTCTCATGGTTAGCTGTCACAAATCTATATAGCCCCTCAAAATCAAAACTCTAAAGGCTTGTACTTTATTAATCAGATTTATATCAGTAAATTCTTACCCCACAAAATGTTCACACAATAAACTCAGAGCCAATTTTTATTGGTATAAACTGCCCACCTAGATAAGACAAATGGTCCTGTAATTATCCATCCCGTATAAGATATTCATAGCTGCCTGTGGCTATTTAAAGCCACATGGATCTGGGTTGTCCTTCTCCTCTTCCATCTTTTTCTTTTCTCCTTTTCTATCTCTCTCACCTCCCCAAAACTCTTTGCCTACCTTTCTTTTTCACCGCCCAATCTCAGGCCTTGCATTATCTTGTGCCTGCCCTCACCTGCATAGACATCAACCCACAGGTTCTGATGAGGAGACAGTGAGGAACAATGGGGGAAGAGACACACAGAACCAAGTTGTACTACCATAAGTCAGCAAGCAGAGATGGGAGAGAGGTGGAGACAGACAGATAGTTATGTGGGGTCTCACAATCCCAATCCCACAACCCAAGTGACCTAACTTTCACTGACTAAAGTCTACATTGCTGTCTAGAACCACCACTCTTGAGACCAAACCTTCATATTATATGAACGTTTAGGGGATACTGTTTATCCAAACCATTGCAGGGAGGTGGGAAGGGCTTCTTTTTGAGATGATGTGCTCTGATATTAGGTGATGGCTGCATATCTTGTAGCTGTGATGATGCCACTGTACTGTGTACTTGAACATGGTGAATGTACTATGCTATATCTCAACAAAGAGAAAAGAGGGTGTGAATGGCCCTGCTGCCTCCAGCAGTGTGACATGGGGTAGGTTTCATTCCCTTCTGTCTTAGTTAGGCTTTTACTGCTGTGAAAAGACACCGTGACCAAGACAACTCTTATACGGACATTAAGTTGGGGCTGGCTCACGGGTTCAGAGGTTCAGTCCATTATCATCAAGGCTGGAAGCATGGCAGCATCCAGGCAGGTGTGGCACTGGAGGAGCTGAGTTCTACATCTTGCTCCGAAGGTAAGCAGGAGAATACTTGCTTCTTGGCAGCTAGGAGGAGGGTCTTTCAAAGCTGGTCACCACAGTGATACACACTTCCTCCAACATCTTCTAATAGTCCCACTCCCTGGCCCAAGCCACCACAGCTTCTCACTTAAAATGCACTATTTTATTATTTGTGAGATAAAGTCTCACTGGGTTGCCCTGGCTGATCTCAAACTTCTGGGTCAAAGGACACCCCTGCCTCAGCTTCCAATGCCCAGAAGTCACTCTGGTAAGTTTTAATCTGGCTCCTGTTTCCTATCTTCTATAGGATGGGGAGAAAAGTCACCTCTCCACCCGAGAGGCTGTGTGAACAGATACCTTGGCTAGAGGCAGAAGGACATCTGGCTCCTGGTCACCCTGTGCCCCTCCCTTCTTCCCGTTTGCTCAGTGGCTCCTTCGGCTGCCCGGGCTCATTTTCTTGGTACAGCACAGGGACCAAGGTTTCTGCAGTCCAGGACATCATGGACTGTAGACCAGAAGACTGGCTAAAGGGACTGGCACACAGGTCCCTTTGGCTTATGGAGGACATATTTCAAATGCTCCAGAGGCCACAAGAACAAGGCAAGGGGTTCCCCCAAGGTCTCATTAGGGTGGGAGAGTGACCACACTTAGGCCAGGCAGAAACAAAATCTTTGTTGTGTGACAAGTCGGTGAGCTCTGCACTACTATAAGAAGCAGCAGAGACACTCAGCTTATAGAGAGAAAAGGTTCTTATAGCCATAGCCCAAAACTCACCGTAAATCATAGCATAATGTGAGATATAATATACTTGCTCACCTTACAGTCTGCACATGCAAGAGAAAGAGGAAGAGACCAGCATCCCACAACCCTCAGTGACCAAAAGATGTCACACCAGCTATCTTTTTTGTTTCTTCAAGACAGGGTTTGTGTAGTTCTGGCTGTGCTGGAACTTGCTCTGTAGACCAGGCTGGCCTTGAACTCACAGAGATCCACCTACCTCTCTGCTTCTAGAGTGCCGGCATTAAAGGCTTGCATGACCACCACCACCTGGCTTCGGTCCTACTTCTTAAAGTTTCTACCCTTCCCCAAAGCACCAGGCTGGGGACCAGGGCTCCCACACAGAAGCACTGGGCAATAATCTAGATCTGAATCATACCAATGCCTAAGTGAGAAGCCACCGACCTGCTCAAAACTCCATGTCGACTCTCCAAATCCACCAGACAAGGAAATCCCAGCCTAGAAGCCTCTCACCTGCTATTGGAAGGCCCTGCTTTGGTGTCCCCTGACCCTGGCCTCCTGCCCAGTTCCTCACCAAACAACCCTTATACTGGTTAGATTTTGTCAATTTGTCACAAACTAGAGTCACCTGAGAGAGGGAACCTACATTATATTGGCCTATAGATAAGCCTGTGGAGCATTTTCCCCATTAATTGTTACGGGAGCCCAGTGTGGGCGGTTCCATTCCTAGGTAGGTGATCCTGGGCTATGTAAGACAACAAGATGAGCAAACCATGAAAAGCAAACCAGTAAACAGTTTCCTCATGGTCTCTGCTTCAGTGTAGTGTGACCTAGATGAAATCAATTCTTTCTTCCTCCAAGTTGTTTTTGGTCAGTGTTTATCACAGCCAAGAGAAAAGCAAACTAGGATATCTCCCAAACTTGCTGATCCCATGGCCCTTACCTGCTGGAGTACCGAGAGGATGCTGTCCCCAAGACACTACTGTTATGTATGCAGAACCCTGACTAGGATTGGCATGCTAAAGGGTGAGGCTGTTATTTTTTTTTGGAGGGGGGATTGTGTGTTTTATGCATTTTTGAGTGTATCTATATGTAGGTGCACAAGTATGTACTCTGACTTGTACACACACACACACACACACACACACACACAGAGTTGTGGATGTAGCAAGAATGCACATGACCCTGGGTTCCATATTCAGTACTGTATAAAGCCAGGTGTGATAATACATTGCCAAGTATCCCACCACCTAGATGTGGAGGCAGGAGGATCAATTCAAGGTCATCATTATCTTCATACTGAGTTTGAGGATAGCCTCCTGAGACTTCAGAACTGGCATACCAGGCTCTAATCCACAGCTGATGACCTCACTGGCCTTGTGTGGGTTTTCGTTAATACCCACAGCTGCTGTGTAAGCATTTTGGCCTCTCTGAGCCGCATGAGTGGGAGAGTAACAGAGCCTCCCCATTGGGTTTGGGGCATCTTGGCTGGCGGGAGTTCAAGGATAAAATATGTATGGGAGTTGGGGGGGGTACTTGATAATTCCAGGAGAATCACTCAATGATGGTGGCTGCTTGTGTGGTTGACATGAGATCATCTGCTGCAGCTAGGAAAGACCCAAGTATCCAAGCTGGCAGGGACCAGAATTCTTGCCTATCATGCACAGGGCCACAAAAACCACCAAAATAAAAGGAGAGGGGACAGGTCCAGCGCTGAGGTTCTGCCAATAGGAATCCTTGCTTTCCCTTTCCCTTCTTAAACTTTCCTAGCTTCAGCTAACTCCAGGAGAGCTGCCAGGAGCCTGGAGAAGCCGAGCCTCCAACAGACACTGCGGTGTCTGGTGCTGCACCAGGCCTCTTCTCTGTAGCGTCTCTGAGTGCCTGGCAGCTGTAAATCTCTCAGTAAGGAACTGCAGAGGCTTGTCCTGGCAGCTTGGACAGGCTGATTCCCTCGTCCCCCTTTAGGCTCTGTAGGACACAGCTCCTCGATGAGGCCAGGGCAGGATGCCCAGGTTTGGGCAACTGCAGTACTCTGGCACTGACCTCAAGGCCATCAGAAGGGTTGGCTCCCCATTTGCCTCATCTGGGTCTCTTTCCCCATCTAAAAACAAGCAGCTTGCATCTGGATCATTCTTAACATTTAGAAGAGGGTTGTCGCCACTGCCTCTAAAAAGTTACTGGTCACTTCTGCTCCTATGGGACCTACCTGCCAGGTTAAGAGCTTCTGCATTTAAACAGCTTCTCTTTTTTGATTGGTTTGGGTTTTTGGTGTCTGGCCCCCTAGGGCTTCAGCATGCTAAGCCCATGTTCTTTCATCTCCATGCCCAGAGAACTGCTGCTGTTTGCAAAAAGCAAACTGAAAAAGACCAGGATGAATACCGTGTGCTGGTTTAAAAGCTAAGCTTTTAAGATAGGCATGCAATGCAGAGGGAAGTCTGGAGGTGTCCTATGATGGACGGCTGATCTCTGGAGAGCAGAGCCTCTGGGCTCACTGCGTTCCCATCCGCAGCCACATCTGCTCTGGGGTTTTCCTTTTCCGTGTTTCTTTTCGTGATTCTTCTCCATTTAAAATACAACCCTAAAAAGCAATGTTTAAAGTGAAATAAAGTGTGTACCCAGCATTATTAACAACTTCAAATTCCCTAGGCCATTGCTCCTTTTTGTGGAGCATAATTCATACTGGGAGTCAGCAAGGGATGCAGAATAATCACGATGACACAGGACTTGGAAGTCTGGCCGACAAATAATCAATAGCATGAAGCTATGATTGGACACTTAGCCCTGAGCCCCTAAAGAAAAGCCTATAAACTCATAAAGGTCTCAGTTTATCCTTCAGAAGGGACCAGTGGTAGTCCCTATGCTTCAAAGAGTCACTTTTGTATGAGATAAAAAAATAGTACGTTTTTTATTTACTAAAGAAAATATTTAAACTTGGAGGCGAGGGAGAAAAATCAGGAACTGAAGGTCACGCTTGGCTACCTACTGAGTCTGGGGCTAGCCTGGGCTACATGAAAGCCTACTTCAAAAAAAAATGGAGAGAGAAAAAAGGAAAAGAAAGGAATGGAGGGTGGGAGGGAGGGAGGGAGAGAGGGAGGGAGAGAGAGAGAGAGACTGACTTAAGGACTCTGCCTGTGTCCCCACTGGAGGGTTTAAGTTTTATCTGTTAAAGGCAACTTTTCCCCCAAAGGCTGGATCTCAGAGTAGACCCCTAGAAGGTCTTCCCAAGGCCAGGAGCACAGAGGACGAATGTGGCTCACTGGATTTGGCTGGACTGGCATCTGGCACCAGCTCAGCCATGCGACTATAAAATCCCAGACATCACCTCACTGCTGTCTCATCAAAAAGGGAGCATTTTTCCTGCATCCCTCTCCAGAGGATGAAGTTCTGCCAGTGTGCTGCCTGGGAGGAGGAGGGGGGAGGCAGGATGGAGAGTTCTCCTGCTCTTGGGACTCAGAGGGCAACCCCTGACTGTCTTTTGGTAACCATGGCAGCCTTACTCCCAGGCACTGTGTGGGCACCCTCTACTCTTGCCCCTCCCCTGCAGCCTTGTCTCCAGGTGATGAAAGTGTTAGTATCTGTCTAGTGAGAACCTGCTTCTTGAGGTTCAGGGTCTCAGGTCCTGGCTGCAGTCTGGGTTTGGGGTGCCACCAACCCCAGAGCTGGAACTAAGAGACCTCCTGAATACTTGGCTATTCCTCTCAGGGGCATCTGATTGATGTTGACAACTGTTCCAGCCATTTGCTCATTTGCAGGCACACTGTCCGACCTTCCTCTGCATGCTTAGCCTCCTGAGAGCTAACCTCTCAAGTTCACTTCTCAAGCTCCTTTGCCAAACAGCACTGGTTAGATCTAGCCAATGGCAAACTGTGACAGACTGGTACTGGCTTGAGTAAAGGGGCTAAGATTTCCCAAGTCTCAGTTCCCCGGCAACATGGTCCATTGTAGTTCCAAAGGGCTTGGGCTTGGATCTAGGGTGCACAATACACACACACACACACACACACACACACACACACACACACACACACACACACACCCTACTGAACTTCCATTGGTTTTTCCATTTGCCCCTCCTGAGCTCCCAAAATGGCTATTTTTCTTTTAAAACAAGCCTTCAAATCTCTTCACCTCACAAATATAACATTTTAAAAAAATTATGTAAAATAGCTAGGAGGTAGTGGTGCACACCTTTAATCCCAAAGCTTGGGAGGCAGAGCAGGAATCTCTGAGTTTGAGACCAGGCTTACCCATATAACGAGTTCTAGGACAGCCAGGGCTACAGAGAGAAACCTTGTCTTGAAAACAAACAAACACCAAACCAAGCATAAAATATCTGGGCGTTCAAATAAATAAACAACAACAACAACAACAGACAAACAAAACCCAGCTCATCTTGCATCTCAGGCTGGGGGTGTGGCTTAGTTGGCAGGGAGCCTGCAGAACGTGTACGAAGATGGTGGTTCAATCCTCAGGACTGCATAAACCTGGCATGTGAGGTGGAAACAGGGAATCAAACGCTCAAGCCTCCTTGGCTACATCCTGTCTCCACGTAAGCAGCATCCTTATCAGTTGTTCCAGCCCCTCCAGCGGCCTCACACATGTTTACAGCTCATGCTGAACCCCAGCCATCGGTCAATTTTCCAAGTCCCTGAACCACTTGCTGTGACTTCTCGGCAGGTGGTAAATACCTGTTCAGGCATTCCCCCCCCCCCCCCCCCCCCCGCCATCCCATATTCCATGGGGTTAATGGAACAGGAAAGATCAAGCCTGTTTCCCTGGGCAGCCACAAAGCTCTTGAGTAACTAAGGAAGAAGTAGACCCAGAAGCCTGACTCCCAGACCTGGCTTTCTGTTAGCCCTCCCCTTCCTCCCCATACCGAGCACACATCCATTGCTGCTGCTTGCATGCTTGCGCCTTCCCTCCCTCCCTTCCCACTGCTGTCCTTTGACACGGAGTGTAACCTGCTGGGAGGGGTGGGAATGGGGTGGAGGTTGCTGCTAAGGACACAGGGTAAAAGCACAGCAACAATGGCAATAATCACATCTTGTTGATGCACATGCAGTTCCAGTCTGTATGAAAAGACCCTGAGTTCTCAGCACTGGTTTCCAGGCCTTGATGCCTCCAGGAATCAGAGGTAAACTGGGTACCAGGCCCTGGAGAAGCCCCAGGTTCTGTATAATTAAAGCAGCTCGCTCTCTTCCTAGGAAGTGCTTTCTCTATTCCTCTAAGAATAGAGACTCCTCTAGAGGCTCATTTACCTGGTTGGGGGAAATGTCAAAGAGCTGGATGAAGGGTGGACCCCCCCAACTTGTTGAGGCCCTGTAGCATAGCAGTGACCAAGGTAGTAAGCAGGAGTGTGGCACAGGCAGAAGTGGCCAGGAAGCAGGCCATGAGGAGGCAAATCAACCCCAGGAGGAGCCTAGAGCTCAGAGAGCAGGCACCAGTGATTTTAGTGGCCCACATAACTGCCAGGACATGGTGGGCACACAGTTTAATAAGCCTTGAGTAGCCTAGGGTAGAAGACATCTCACAGGCTTTGATAAACAGACACTGGAATTGTCTGAAAGTATAAAAACCTGTTTAGGAAGACTTGGAAGGCAGCATTAGTCCCAAGGCAGCCAATCTGCCTGCCTGTCTGTCTATCCTCGGAGTCATGGGGAGATCCAGTCTGATCTAGAAGGTGGCCAAACAGGCCAAACACTATGAGGACATGGCAACTTTCATGAAGGGTGCTGTGAAAAAGGGTGAAGAGCTCTCCTTTGAGGAGTGGAACCTGTTCTCTGTGGCCTGTAAGAATGTGGTGGGCAGCCAGAGAGCGCCCTGTCCTGTCTAGTATCAAGAAGAAGAGCAATGAGGAGAGGTCTGAAGAGAAGGGCCCTGAGGTGAAAGAGTACCAGGAGCTCAGAGGAGCGACAACATGCTAGGTTTTCTAAACTCCCACCTCATCAAAGGAGCTGGACATCATCAATTCTGCCCAGTCAGCCTACCAGGAGGCCATGGACATCAACAAGATGCCACCCACCAACCCCATAGGCCTGGGCCTGACCCTGAACTTCTCCATCTTCCACTACGAGATAGCCAAGACCGCCTTTGACAAGGCCGTGGCAGATCTGCACACCCTCAGTGAGGACTTCTACAAGGACAGCACCCTCATCATGCAGCTGCTGAGAGACAACCTGATGCTGTGGAATGCTAGGGAAGAGGGTGGTGAGGCTCCAGAGGCTGAGAACTGGACTGTGGCAAGGGCAGGGTGTGTGTGTGTGTGTGTGTGTGTGTGTGTGTGTGTGTGTGCACACGTTTGCTGGGTTTGACCGTGTTACCACTCAATAAAGTTGCCCTGTGACAAAAAAAAAAAAAAAAAAAAAAAAAAAAAAGACATGGAAACTCATGCTGTGCTGCTCTTGTAGGAAGACTCGTGTGGTTGGAGATGGGTGACTGTCCTGTTGCCTTAATTAGGGTTTTTCTGCTGTGAACAGCCACCATGACCAAGGCAAGTCTTATAAATGACAACAACTAATTGGGACTGGCTTACAGGTTCAGAGGTTCAGTCCATTATCATCAGGGCATGGCAGCATCCAGGCAGGCATGATGCAGGAGAAGCTGAGAGTCCTACATCTTCATCCGAAGGAAGCCAGAAACAGACTGAGCATCCTCAGGCAGCTAGGAGTGTCTCCAAGCCCAGCCCTAGAGTGACACACTTCCTCCAACAAGCCCACACCTTCTAATAGTGCCACTCCCTGGGCCAAGCATATGCAAATCATCACACCTGTCTTCACTTGGAGAAAGGCTTTTGGAATTTTGAGCCATTTATAAATCATTTTAAAAACTCAAAACCTGAGGGACAGTGATTATTTAGGTTGCTCTGTTCCAGCCCCAGCACAACAGTAAGCATGCTGCTGTATAGATATCTGTATATACACATACAGCATCCCCTAACAATCTCCTTGTACACATCTGCATATACACATACAACATTCCCTAGCAATCTCCTTGTCCCACAGTCAGGGTTAAGTACATGGGTGAGGCTGGTCTCAGAGGTTGAGACCTGAGGGAGGCAGGAATCCTGCCCAAAGCCACAGGGTTCCAAGGCTGGTTAGGCCTCTCCTCCTCCACTATTGTACATCTCTTTCTGGTCAGATCCTGTTTGCCTGGTTGTCATGGTCACCCAGCAGATACATAAGTGCTTAAATCAACAGACTCATGGCATGGCTAGGAGATGTGGAGAGGAATCAGAAGCATAAATGCTGATAGATGGATGGATAGCTTCCAAATCATTTACCCTGGACAAATGGAGAAACTGAGGCACAGAGTTTTGTTTTTCCCCTAAGATACTTGAAGACACCCAGCCCACATAGTTGTGCTGGGACAACCTACCCTAACATTTTGAAGACCTGCTGAGTGACCCAGGCTGTGGTCTTAAACAATCTGACCATCTGCAAACAGGGACCTGCACAGAACTCTCCAAAAGGACTGTTGGCCAGCAGTTTTCCTGGAGAGAGCCCAGACAGAGCTGTAAATCAGGCATTGCAGCTTCTGGTGCAGTGCAGGGAGCAGACACCAGGGCCCAGCAGATACTCCATGGTGGCCCTGCCCTGCAGAGGGAGGGACTTGCAAGCTGATGCCAAGTTGGGCTCAGATATTTCCAGCTCAGCGAGATCTGAAGGCCACATTGGCCCCCTGGGTGCTGCCTGATGATCTTTCCTGCAGCTCAGTGGAAAGAGAGGCAAGATGAAAGCCTGTGGTCTTGACTTCCAAAGCAGAAGGAAGAGAGACCAGAAACAGGCTGGGGCTCTTTGGCTAGCAAGGACCAAGTGGGAAAAAAAAAAAATCGAAGAGAAGTTGACAATTCAGGGCAAGACAATGACATAACTCACTGACAAGGAAGCTGGGGTGGTGTCTTAGTCAGGGTTGCTATTCCTGCACAAACATCATGACCAAGAAGCAAGTTGGGGAGAAAGGGTTCATTCAGCTTACACTTCCACATTGCTGTTCATCACCAAAGGAAGTCAGGACTGGAACTCAAGCAGGTCAGGAAGCAGGAGCTGATGCAGAGGCCATGGAGGGATGTCACTTACTGGCTTGCTTCCCCTGGCTTGCTCAGCCTGCTTTCTGATAGAACCCAGGTCTACAGCCCAGGGATGGCACCACCCACAATGGGCTGGGCCCTCACCCCTTGATCACTAGTTGAGAAAATGCCTTACAGCTGGATCTCATGGAGGCATTTCCTCAACTGAGGCTCCTTTCTCTGTGAGAACTCCAGCTTGTGTCAAGTTGACACAAAACCAGTCAGTACAATTTACCCCGTGTCAACTTGACACACAAACACAACACTATTAAGCCTCAATCCTTACTTTCTTGTTCATCCCCAAGATCTAAATAACCGTAAGAGTCCCACTGTCTTTACAAATTCTTACATATTAAAATTCCAATCCCTTTAAAATATCCAGTCTCTTAAAAATCAAAGTCTTGTTTGCCCTGTCTCCTCTCTGCTTGTGGCTTATAGCAGCCAGGCCCCTCCACCCCTCCCAGCTTTCTCAAGGGGAGGAAGGACAGTCTATATAACATGGGGTAGTGAGCATGCAGGTACATTCATGGTCGACCACACATGTAGCTTCTCCTCTCACTCTCCTGGCAGTATTATTTTCAGCATTTACTGTATAGTAAGGAATATCAGAAAGACTCTTATTCAGGCACAGCATGTACCCTGACCATACCAACCCTCTATACTCTCTCTTCTCCCAACTCTTGGCAGCTCCCTTCCTCCCCATTTTGTTTCTGCTTTCATGTTATATATGTGACTTTATACATCCACATTGACCAAACTATGATAAAGGTTTAAACTCAGGGCCATCTGAGACCAGAAATCCTCTTATTTCTGACTCCTAAAGATAATGAGCCCCAGTGGAGGGGGAGCCCTTTCCCTCCATCCCCAGCCCTAAATCTCTTCATAATACTCAGGTGTATTCAAAGAAAGCCCAAGCCCAGGGAGTCCACTTGACTTTTTCGAGAACCCTGTTCCTAGTCCTTCAGGTCTGCTACCTCCTTTGGGAAGCTCTCCCTAGTTGCTGACCTGGGAGACTGCATCATCAGGTTCAAGGGCCAGAAAGATTGTGAACCTGACATGTTGGTGGTCTGTACAAGGCCACAAGCGCTGAGCCAAAACTAATCTGCTAACTTTCAAACTGCCCCCACGGTATACTAAGTTGGGGGTCCCAGTGTGAGGCCCTTGTGGATCTCCAGCTGTTCTCTGTCAGAGCTTACATAAGTAGTTTTGTGGGGCGGGAGAGGTGGCTCAGTGGTTAAGAACACTGGCTGATCTCCCAGAGGATCCAGGCTCAATTCCCAGCACCTACATGGTGGCTCATAACTGTCTGCAACTCCAGTTCCAGAGGATCCGACACACACACACACACAGACACACACACACACACACACAGACAGACATGTAGTCAAAACACCAATGCACATGAAATGAAAATAAATTAGAAAAACTTTTTTAAAAAAAGATTTATTACAATGAGTACACTGTAGCAGTTTTCAGACACACCAGAGAAGGGTGTCATCGGATCCCTCCATTGTGAACCACCCTGTGGTTGCTGGGAATTGAACTCAGAACCTCTGGAAAGCCAGTCGGTGCTTTTAACCGCTGAGCCATCTCTCCAACTCCCTAGAAAAACTTAAAAATGTAGTTTTGTGCTTTTATTAGAGTCCCGAACAAGGAGAGATTGTCGTCCTGGCTGCATCCCAAGTGCTGGCTGCCACCTGGAGCACATTTTAGAAAATTTCAACTTCTAAATCAAGAATTCATTTGGGGGTTGGTCTGTGCTTAAGACCCCGGGACCCACCCCAGCAACAAACACACGAAAAGAATCTTGGCAGATTAATTATTGCTTCCTAGAGGCTAAGGCAGAGGGGTCAAAAGTCTGAGGCTAACACAGGCTACGTGGTGACACCTTGTCTCCAAATCTAAATCAGGTTGATCCACTTGTGTGGAAAGTCTGGCCTCGGGGCGCACAGCTGTCAATCCAGCCTTGAGGAGGGGGTGGGTCTGGGGCTTAATGACCAGCTACTTGAGTCAGCAAACTCCAGGCTCAGTAAGAGACCCTGTCTCAATAATAAATAATGCAGACTGACTGAGGAACACACCCAACATTGACCACAGCCATGTGTACACGCGCTTACATACACGCACACACACACGTATACACACACACCACACTTTGGTGTCTTGGCCCTCTTGAACAAGAACCTATATGATCCATCAGTTTTGCTCATCTGAGGGACATGTGGGTTGGAGTGCACTTCACCCATGGGGCTTTCTGAGAGCTTAGGACAGCCACCCCAACACTATCTCCCTATCCCCACACAGCTGGGACACCACCCCAAGGGGCCAGCCTGAAATATGCTAAAAGGATCTTTAATATCACCCCAGGCTGGGCAGGGGACACCTGCAGCCTTAGTGGTCAGGGTAGCCAGAGCCCCAAATCTGACTCTTCCACACACTCACCAGGACCCTACCTCTCCTCTCTGACACCATCATGGTCCAAGGAGGGACTAGGCGATTCTCTAGAGCCCAGACAGCATTGACACCTATTTACCACCAGTTTTGTTTACTAAGAGCTCCCCCGACCCCTAAAAATCCCAGTAACATCAATGGTTTCCACTGAAACCCTTATTTCTTTACTTGAAAAAGGCAGAAACTAAGCTCTAGAGCGGAGAAGCGGCAGTGCTGGCATTCGGCTTTGGCTTAGTCTGACCTCAGGGGAAGGTTCTAGGTGCAGGAAGCAAGTGTTACAGTCACTGCGGACATTTGGACGCATCTGCCTCTTGTCACCAAGGATCTGCTGAGGAAGGCAAGAAATTGATGCTCGTTAGAAATTCTCAGATCCTGAGGAAAAAGCTTGTCTAGCATGTGTGGGACCCAAGGGTCAGTAGCGGGGTGTGGGGGAGACAGACAGAGAGAATAAGGAGAGAGAGGAGGGAGGAGAAAGAGAAGTACTCAGAGGATGAATTTTGCTGGAGCTTGGGTGCTTATTATCCAGAAAGTACTCAAGATGGAAGGGGATTGGGGATGTAACTCAATGTTAGGATACTTGTCTAGTGTGCATGAAACCTTACATCCATCCTTAGACAGACAGACAGACAGACAGAAAGACAGACACACATAGTGGTGGAGAATTATGGTACAAGCCTATAACCCCAGCACTGATGTCTAAGGGTTTCCACTGCTGTGACCAAATACCCTGATCATAAACAAGTTGGAGTTTATCTCATCTGGGTCTCAGAACATGCTCCATTTCTGAGGGAAGTCAGGGCCAGAACCTGGAGGCTGCAGCTGATGCAGAGGCCATGAATGGATGCTGCTCACTGGCTTGTTCCCCGCCTCCATGGCTTGCTTAGCCTGCCTTTTTATAGAACTCAGGACCACCAGTCCAAGGATGGGACCACCCATCATGGGCTGGTCTAAATCAATCACTAGCTAAGAAAATGCACTATAGCCTTGCTCACAGGCTGATTTCATAGGAGCATTTCAAGTGGGATATTCCACCATCTATTCACCAGTGTCCACTCATGCCCAAATCGTGGGTCTCTCCATACAAGAATCACCTTCTGCTTTCACAGGCTCATGACCTAGGAAGGGTCAGAAGGTACTGGCACCATGGACTCCGTATAAGCCATTGCCTAGACTGCAGGATGCACACTTAGGGAGTGAGCAAGACACACAGCACCAAGGAGGAGGCAACATGGCAGAAAAGGAAGGCATCCTGGGCACAGGCCCAGCTTTTGAGTCAGGCAGTGTGGTCTTCCAGAGCCAGGCTGTGAAGTTTCAGATTCTGGTTCTGTATTTGGCAAATGCTATTCATCCAATGCTGAGGCTCGGATGGAGACCCTCACGGGTGGTAGCAAGCACTCTCCCACTGAGCTGCACTCCCAGCCGATGCTCCACCAGTGACTTAACCACTTTCTGTCCAGATGGCTCTCTGCATCACTGTGGCATCTAAATGAGGTGGTGTGTGCACAAGACTCAACAGCACGGTCACTTACAGGGTCTGGATGGTTAACTGAGACCAGATGCAAAGGAACTTCTGCTTTAGGGACACTAGCACAGACGGGACATCCCTAGGACCACTTTGGTGACTCTGATCTCGGTAATCTGAAGGAGCCCGGGACTCGTCACCAACAATACTGAAGTGGGATCCTTAGGAACGAGGTTTGGATATGTGTGTGCATGTTTGACTCTGTTTGGCCCTGGGTGGGCACCTGTAGTCAGAGAACCTTCAGGAGTCCGTTGTTCTTGGCTTCAGACCTCACTGCTGCTCTGGAGCTAACTCCACGCAGGCTGGCTTGAGAGATTCCTGCTGACTTTCCCCGTCTCTGCCTCCCTCCTACTTTGCTTGCTGCAGAAGAACTGGGATTACAAATTCCTGCCACCACATCCCAGCCTCTGCATTCAGCTTTGTGAGCGTCTCCTGGGATCAAATTTAGGTCATCAGACTCACCAAGCCACGTTCTCAGACCAGGGACTTTACTTTTTAAACTAAGCCAAGTGTATTGTCTCGTACCTATCATCTCAGCACGAGAGACACTGGAGTAGGAGGATGTCAGGTCCCAGGTCCTCCTGAGCTCCACTTAGTCTCAAAACAGCAACGAGAAAAAATTAGAGCTGGAAGTGTGACTCTCTGGTAGAGTCCTTACCAGATCCCAACATATCTCTGTGTGTGTGTGTGTATGTGTGTCTGTCTGTCTGTCTCTCTCTCTCTCTCACACACACACACACAAAACTAATCAGTAATGGCTTCCACCAACTGCCCCTCACAGGCAGCAAAGACCCCAATGGCTGCTCTGCCTCTAATCGTAGCTCAAATGCCCACTCTGGTACTCGGCTGTGACCAGGTCCCTGGTTCAAGACAACTTGGGTCTCCTTTAGTCTTCTGACCTAAGCACTTAGCTCAGGGCTGAAGCACAGGCTTTAGAAGCTTCCTGGCACACGCCTTCCACATTGGCACCTCTTGCCTCTGAGCAAGAGCCACGGTGCTGTGGGGCTGTCTGTCCTCACACAGCCTGACTGCAGAGTGACAGGTCAGAATGTGCTGTCCCAGGAAGGGCAAGCTTCACATCTACCCTGAGTTGCAGAGCCTTTATTTATTTTAATGAGACTAATGTATCTGAGGCTGGCTTCAAACTTGTGACCTGAGGATGACCTTAAGCTCCCCTTGTCTGTCTCCTCAGTGCTGAGACTAGACATCCCAACCAAGCCTGGCTGTGTGGAGGAGAGGACTAGTTGAGTGGCAGCCCAAGCCCCTGGGACTTCAAAGCCCAGTCTTGCTGCATTGACCTGTCACACTTGACCAGCAGGGATGAAATGTTTTTGCTTTTTTTTTTTTGTTGTTTGTTTGTTTTGTTTTGTTTTGAAGACAGGCTCTCACTGTGTAGCTCTGGCTGTCCTGAAACTCACTACGTAGATCAGGCTGGCCTCTCTGCCTCCCAAACGCTGGGTTTAAAGGTGTTTCCCACTCTGCCCGGCCAGGAACAAACTTTTAATTTAACTATTATTAAATTAATAATTTGAGGGCTGGAGAGATGGCTCAGTGGTTAAGAACACTGACTGCTCTTCCAGAGAGTTTAAATCCCAGCAACCACATGGTGGCTCACAACCATCTGTAATGAGATCTGGTGCCCTCTTCTGGTGTGCCTGAAGACAGCGACAGTGCACTTATATATAATTAATTAATTAATAATTTTAATACTGAATATTGAAATTAATTATTTCAAGTCCCCACAACTCCCTCTGAACTCTGACACTGGCTATTTTGGACTGTGGGCTTCCTCCTGCTCAGGCATAGTCTGAGCATCAGCGTGTTGTCGGCGCTGCCCGACCCCCTCTCCCTGCAGCCTGGCCAGGCACATTCTTTCTCTGATCTCAGGACCCTGAATACCCGGCGGAGCTGCTGCCAGCAGCCTGAGCGGAGCCGGCGGCGGTGCTCGCAAGTCGAAGCTGCTCAATCGCTTCCTTGATGATTCAGATTTACACCTTGAAAATCAATCTTCCACTCGCCAGTCATGTCTTTGACTTAGGCGTCTCCAGGACGGGGCACATCAGAAAGCTGACCCCGTCATCTTGACTTCCTAACTATGCCATCTGGGAATTCACCCTCTCCCATGCCTCCCAAGACAACCCAGAGGGAAAAAAAAAAAAAAACCTAAAAGCAGAAAATCCAAAGCCAGTTCTCAACTCCCCTTGCTCCCAGTAAGGTGCCAGAATGACCCACAGAGCAAATCCTCCAGTTGGTGGTCATGAGCTGGAGAGGTGCTGGCTCCACAGGGCCTTCCTGCCTCACAGTTGGGTGTCCCTGCTGCACAGCCCAAAAAAACTGGACTTGAATTCCAGTTACACCATATTCAAGCTGTGTGATTTGGGGCAAGTTACTCAACCTCTCTGAGCCTATGTAGGTACAGTAACAAAATTTACTTCATAAGTGGGATGTATAAAAGGGTAGACATAAAAGCAGGGGTTCTGGCCAGAAGGGGCATATGCTTTCAACCCCAGAACTTGGGAGGCAGAGGCAGGAGGATAACAAGTTTGAGTCCAGAGAGAGTTCAAGACCAGCCTAAGCTATGTAGTAAGATCCTGCTTTAAAACAAAAAGGGCTCAGTGCTTAAGAGCATAAGTACCCCTCCAAAGGACCCAGGTTCAATTCCCAGCACCTTCATGGGTGCTTTCAACCATTTGCAACTCCAGTCCCAGGGGACCTTTCACCCTCTTCTGACATCCACAAACACCAGGCACATAGACAGTAGAGACAAACATGCCCAGAAGACACTTGGGCACATAGACAATTGAATAAAGAAATAAGACCAAGGGCTGGGGACGGAGCAGAGGCAGAGCGCTGGCTGGCACAAGGCCTCTGTGCTTGACTCTTAGCTTAAATGAGAACTAACGAAATAAGACCCTTTCCCCTTTCCATAGACCACAAGCCTTGTGTGTGTTGCTGCTCAGTTTCTTGCTCCAGGCAAGAAGAATTCTAAGAGCTGCAGAGGACCTCAATGAGTGACCCCACTGAGTCACTAGATAAGCCTCTCAGGACTGACAAACTGCCTACTCTGCATCTCAGGACCCATAGTGAGAAAGCCACTCAACCCAAACAGCTCAGAACAGGGTTGGAGCTGTGGGTGTGGGATAAACCAGACCTGTGAATCCACCAACTAGCCTTCGAGGCAGAATTCAGCGTCTCTCCCCACGGCGTCCCAGGGCTTCAGAAGTGTGTGCTGGCACGCAGAGTTACCGAAGGCACTAGGCAGTCCAGAGGGGTAAGGCCATGGGTGGAGCTATGAAGGGAGGATAAAAACTGCACCTCGTTCTGTCTTTGCAGTTGGCTTCCTAAAGTGTGTAAGGGTGGGGTGGCTGTCCCCTTCTTATTACAGATTGGATCTGAGTCAGGCAGAAAGAGGACACATCTTAGAAAGAAGAGGTTACAGGGGACAGGAGGAATGAAGGCTAAAGAAGACAGAAACAGGGGAGAAAGGAGGACCCACACGTACCAGAGGAGCAGGAGAACAGGGGAGAGATGGAGGAGAGGGAAAGAGGGAAAGGGGTGGATGGAGTAGAGAAAGGAAGGCAGGAGGACAGAGTCAGAGGATGTGGGGTGTGACGGCCACAGAAAACAGGTAAGTAGACGTCACAGACATAAAATTGGTGAATCAAAGAAGGTGAGTCTACAGGTTGCAGTGTGTATGGCCTGAGCCTAGGCAAAGGGAACCACACCGGGGGCTGGGTGTGCCCTCCCTCCCCAAGTGCCCTCAGGGCAGCCCTGCAAAGCTGAGGCTGGAAGCTGTCCACATGCCTGGTGCTGAGAGGCTCCTGCGGAACACTGCTGCCACTTCGTAAGTCCTTGCTGGGCTCCTATGGTGTGCAACCATTGTTCCAAACACTGATGGAAGTCAGCAGCGTACAGAATGGACAGGTGCTTCTCCATATAAAACTTGCAGTATGTGAGAGAAGACAAGGCACACCTTATTTAGAAAAGAAGGAAAACAGCTGGGCTGGTGAGATGACTCACAGGGTAAAGGTGCTTGCTGCCAAGTCTGACAATCTGAGTTCAATCCCCAGAAGTGACATGCATGGCTGAATAAAAGAACCACGTTATTCTTTGACCTCTAAACACTTGTAGAGGTTTTTTTTAGCATGTGCACGTGTGTGTGTGTGTGTGTGTGTGTCTGTGTGAGCACACACACACACTAGATTTTTGAGAAAGAAAAAATAAAAGCATTTGCAGTAGATACAGAAGGATCATGGGTTCAAGGTCAGTCTCAGCTGTATATGAGTCTCAGGCCAGTACAGGTCTTCCGACAGGGGAAGGAGAGGCGGGTGGGTAGTTCTGAGTGCTGAAACCCACATGATGGAAGGAGAGAGTCAAGTTCTCCTCTGACCTCCATACACATGCTATGTCATGTGTGCAGCGCCTGCACTCACATATACACGTGTGTGTAAGTAGGCAAGTATGTGAAGATCTGTATGAGGTCTCGCCCATATTCCTGGACATCTGAATACTTGGTTCCCCATTGGTGGCACCATTTATGGAGGCTTAGGAGGTGTGGCCCTGCTAGAGGTGTTCCCAGGGGTGGGCTTTCCCACTCATCTGTGCTGCTTGGGCTTGAGGTGTGAGCTCTCAGCTGTTCCTACCTCCATGACGGACTCCGGTCCTTCAGGACCATACCCCCACATAAGCCCTTCCCTCTGTAACTCGCCCTGACCATGGCATTTATCACAGCAACAGAAAAGTAGCTGATGTAAGATGTGATGCTCTTTCCTAAAGAGAGAAAGAACTCTTGGCTTTGCATGAGGGCCTGAATTCAACACTAAAAATGAAACACAACCTATGATGTGCAGATGCTAGCAGCAGGACTCTCGGCAGAAGCCAGTCCTCTCCCCAGTTTCAGCTCCAGAAAACTGCCATCCCCCTTCTAGGGGCTTCTCCTTCCCCTGCCCTCAGACATCTGGGCTCTGCTGTGGAGGAGACATGGGTATGAGCAGTACTGCTTAAGTCTGGGCGACTTAAGGCCCTGGGTTCTATCACTCAATTAACTCAGAAAACCCACACCCTTACTGAGGCAGGCCTAGGTTTCCATATCTGTAAAACAGGAAGAAGGGTCCCTGCACTGTGGAGGGTGCCCACTTGTTAATGCTTCTGTCTTGACTATGTACTGTGAGATTCTCTGCTGTGCACACGGGAGGTGAAGGACCTGCTTCCACTATAGCTTCCTCCTTCTGACTTGCCAGCAAGACTGAATAAAAGGAGTGGGGGCAGCAGTGCCTGGTGGAAAGGCTATAGCTGTATCCTTCACCCTGAAAATACGCCCCTGAGGAGCACCAGCCCTGAGGAGCACCAGCACAAGGTCCACTGGCACCACTCCAAGTCCTTCACTGTGGGCCACTGAGACTTTTTTCTGGGAGATACCTGAAGATGGGCCCAAAACCAAATAAGCTCAGTTACTTCAGCATGTATGTTTGGTTCTGGAAGATTCCCAGGGCTCTTCACAATAGCAGGCTCTGGAAAGACACGTCCTAATAACTCTAGTTAGCATACTTAGTTGTGACAGCCCCACCTCTCACTGTAGTCTGAACCAGCCTGAAACTCACCATACAGCCCAGATTGATCTTGGATTTACAGCAATCCTCCTGTCTCAGCCTCCCAAATCCTAGCAGTAGTAAGTCATCACACCTGGCTTCTCTTTTCCTTTTTGTTAGAGGAATATCCATTCTATTTGTTGGCTTTTGTAACTGGGACTTACAAAAAAGATGGGGGAAGGGTCATCTTGGCTTGTAGTTTTGGACGTTCTAGTCGAGGATCAGTTGGACCCATTGCTTTGGCACTATATGGCAAGGCAGCACAATGTAGCAGAACAAACAAACCAACCCTTCAATTCACGGCCAGGAATAAAGAAGCTCCACAGCCTGCAACCCCAGCCTTTCAGCAGGAGGATCAGTTCAAGGCTAGTCTGGGTGACATGGTGACAGGCCGCCTCAGTGAACCAATAAAACTGCCGGTAACACCAACACTTGGGAACCCAAGAACTTAAGAAAGGAGGGCAGAACTTAAACCTAGCTCAGGCAAGATCCTGTCTAAACAAAAAAAGAGAGCATCCTTGGCTAGTTTTATGTCAACGTGACACAAGTTAGAGTTATCTGAAATGAGGGAATCTCAGTTGAGGAATCCCCTCCTCGAGTCCAGTTGTATTTCCTTAATTAGTGATTGACAGGTTCAGCCCTCCTCATGGCCCCGGGGTGCTATCCCTGGGCTGGTCCTGGGTTCTCTAAGAAAGCAGGCTGAGCATGTATTGGCGGGGGAGGGGGAGCCAGTAAGCAGCACCCCACCCCTTCATGGCCTCTACTTCAGCTCCTGATCCCGGTGCCTTCCTGACTTCCTTCAATGATAGCGTCCAATGTGGAAGTATAAGCCAAATAAACCCTTTCCTCCCCAGCTTGCACTTTGGTCATGGTGTTTTATCACAGCAATAGAAACTCTAAGACAGCAATAGGAAGAGCTATGGGGGGAGGTGGGGGAGAGGGGGAGGAAGAGGAAGAAGAGCAGATAGGAAGGGAAATAGAGAGGAAGGGAGGAAAGAGACAGAAGGAAGTTGAAGTGGAGGAGGAAGGGGAAGAGCAGGAAGAGGAGAGGAGAGGGAAAGGGAGGAAGGAAGGGACCTGGGACTCACAGCTTCCTTTACGAGCATGCCCATAGTTTCTGAAAACCTCTGAGCAGGATTTCATTGCTTAAAATCTTCACCATCTTCTAAAGGCAACTTCCTGGGAACTAAATCTCTAACATGCAATGTTCAGGATCCAAATCACACATCTTAAAGGTACCTTGGACATTCTGGGTTGAGATCTGGGAAGAACTGAGAATCGTCCCAAGGAGACAGCTAGAATGGTGGGCTTACTGGTTTCGGTGGTATCATCATCTAATGTGTGCCCATCACACACAGCAAAGGCTCAGTAAGCAATTAAGGGATGGATAAATGGGTAGATATGTTGTCTTGTTCATTGCTACATGTTAGAAATGCATGAAGGAAAGAAAAAGTTATTTGAACTGCAAGGTCTTAGTAAAGAATCATGTGTGGCCCTGGCTGTCCTGGAACTCTCTCTGTAGACCAGGCTGGCCTCAGACTCACAGAGTCAGCCCGCCTCTGCCTCCTGATGGTGGGATTAGAGGCGTGCACCACCACTGGGAAGCAAAAAGAATCATTCTTAGTTCTCTCCTGCTCGTACATTTTTTTGCTAGAGAACTGGTTAGGATTCCTCTATCCATCCACTCACAGTGACAGGCTGGGAAGCATGTTGGCAGGGATTCAGACTGAGGACCTGGGGACCACATAATTCCTAGAACACATGACAGATTGGGAAGGGCACTGGCAGGGATTAGCACTGAGGACCACAGAACCCCAGGAGAGGATAATGACCTAAGCTCAGGGTGAAGGGAAGGAGACAGCATTCTGAAGGTCAGTCTGAAGGACTGACCAGGGTTCCAGCATTCACGACCATCTTACAGTCACAAAAGCCACACCTGGCACCTCTTAGAAGCCACGTTACCCCTCCCCCAATCCTAACATCCATGTGTGCTGTCAACTGCCTGTCAGACTTCTCACACCCAAGAAGGGCATGCACATTCTGCAGAAAGCTCAAGAGACTCAAAGGAACAAGGATCTAATAGCAAAATTCCAAACAGGATGGAAGATAATGGGGTGTAAGCAGGTAGAGGTCTGTATCCAAGCCCCCTCCCCATGACATTCTACAGTGCCTCAAACAAGCCACTCACCTCAGCCTTTCAACAACACCCTGCCTCTAGCCTTTCTGCCCTCTGCAGAGAGCAGCATGCCGGGACCTTTAAATTGGGAAAATGCTTCATCATGTTCTGCTCCATCATGAAAAACTAGAAACTCCTCCCCCTCCTCCCTAGTGCACTCTCCTTCCAGTAAAACGTGGTTAAAGGGACAGCGCCATCACTTCCATAGCTATGAGGGTCAGCCTGCAGCCAGGGGCTGTGGATGAAACCGAGGTAAGGAAAGAGACAGGCAGGGGTCTCTTTTAGAACGGTCCTGGGGATCTCTCAAAAAAAAAAAAAAAAAAAAAAAAGATCATAGTAAGCTGGGGTTCAGTGAGTCTTGAGGTAATTGCCTGGGAGAAGTTCTGATCTCAAGAAGTCTACACTGGTTCCCAGAGCTTGCCAGTGGACGTCGGAGTGGGGTTTTCTCTGCTCCGGGGAGAGGTTTACAGGGAGAACTCCACTAGAAGCCAGGCACTAGACAGGACATGCAGGGGTGGGTCACTTACATACAACCGTAGGTCGCTTTCAGCCCCTGTCATCTGACTCAGCCACCCCTCCCCCTTATCCTACAGAGGGACTGCTTGGAAAAGCTAGGAAACCTCCCCACTCTGTAGGGAATGGATTAACCCTTCCCATCAGAGCAGCAGGCGCTGTCCCTGGTGCTGAAGCGATGGCGCTTTTGGCTGGAAAACCAAACCAAGAAAGAGCCATATAACAAAGCAAGAGCTTCACGTTTGAGCCCCTCCGACGCCCCCGCCCTTTTACCTGAAACCTCAGTAGGGCTCATGAGTGGGTCGGTGGACTTTGGTACAGATAAACCACCCCACCACTTCCTCGGAGCACGAAGGGGGATGCTTTTTTGGCAGTGTTGGTTTATCTATTGTGGGAATAAGAGATGACAAGAATCAAACAGGAAAATCGGACAAGGAAGGGAGAAAGCCAAACTTCTCAGGTGAGGGGTACATATTCCCACTGGCAATATGTGGGTTCTCCTCCCTAAATTCAGCCAGAGATCCCCCAAGTTCAAAGCTCCTAGGGGTACACGGGTTTGGTGTTGAGTCTTGTCTCTTGTACACAAGAGAAAGCCAAACGGGAGCACACAATTTGTACAAGGTCATCCAGCTAGAGAAGCACAGAGCTAACCCCACTCTCCACCCTGTATGCAGAACTTGGCTTAGGTGTTGAGGATCTTGCTGCCTACTCAGGGACCCCCTGCTTCTTCGCCGACAGTTTCTCTTGCTGGGCAAGATGCAGACTCCACTTTCCAGTCGTGGCCACTGGAGTTTTTAGAGAGTACCAAGTTCCTCTCACCCAGCACTTCCTTTCTCCTTCTGCAGTGTTTCCCATATTCCCTCAGGGCAGCCCTGCAGTCCTTTCAAACTCCAAGTCCTCACAACCCCCACCCCGAAGCTAGCTGTACACAGTTCCTTAAGCCCCTCTGGGTGGCCCGTGGCCGCTGTAGTATCTGGAGAACACTGCACCTCCAACTGGGAGGTCCCCAATTTATCCACAGTAGTGGCCATCATGCAGTGCCTTACAGAATCCCTTCGTGGGTGGCTGCAGTCTGCAGTCCTTATCTCAAGGTCCTCTCTAACTATTAGGGAGCCCTGCGTTGGTTCTCAAGTAGGGGAGTCCTCTCATAGTAATTGCTGCAGTGTCTCCCACTGTTTCAACCCGAAGGCGCCCTGCCTCATCAGTTCTGCGGGTCTTCTCGCTATTTCGAGTGTCCTCTCTTATTCTGAGGGTCTTATCCTGACCAATAGGGTCTTCCGACCAGCACCTGGAGGTCTGCACTTGTCCGCTCCGGAAGTCCTTTACTCCTTGGTCTGACCTCGGGAGGCTCCGCTGACTATGCTTCGATTCCCCTTCACTCCTGGGTCCCCTCCTGCCCCGCCCCTCTCACTGCGGAGAAGCCGGTCGACCCGGGGCCGCGGGGGAGGAGGTGGAGAGGGCGGGGCCCTCCTCCCCAGCCCCCCACTGCCGAGGGGCCGGACCGGGCCACCGCGGATATAAAAGAGCCGGCGTCCCGGAGCTGCCGCAGTGCTGCCTGCCCTGTCCCGGTCCCGCACTCCCGCTCCGCCGGCGGCCGCACCTGCTCCGGCCATGATGAGCTTCGGCGGCGCCGATGCGCTGCTGGGCGCCCCGTTCGCGCCGCTGCACGGAGGAGGCAGCCTGCACTACGCGCTGAGCCGCAAGGCAGGCGCCAGCGGCACGCGCTCCGCCGCCGGCTCCTCCAGCGGCTTCCACTCGTGGGCGCGGACGTCCGTGAGCTCCGTGTCCGCCTCGCCCAGCCGCTTCCGCGGCGCCGGCGCCGCCTCGAGCACCGATTCGCTAGACACTCTAAGCAACGGCCCGGAGGGCTGCGTGGTGGCGGCGGTGGCGGCGCGCAGCGAGAAGGAGCAGCTGCAGGCTCTCAACGACCGCTTCGCGGGCTACATCGACAAGGTGAGGCAGCTCGAGGCGCACAACCGCAGCCTGGAGGGCGAGGCGGCGGCGCTGCGGCAGCAGCAAGCCGGCCGCGCCGCCATGGGCGAGCTGTACGAGCGCGAGGTGCGCGAGATGCGCGGCGCCGTGCTGCGCCTGGGGGCGGCGCGCGGGCAGCTGCGCCTGGAGCAGGAGCACCTGCTGGAGGACATCGCGCACGTCCGCCAGCGGCTGGACGAGGAGGCCCGGCAGCGCGAGGAGGCGGAGGCGGCGGCGCGCGCCCTGGCGCGCTTCGCGCAGGAGGCGGAAGCGGCGCGCGTGGAGCTGCAGAAGAAGGCGCAGGCGCTGCAGGAAGAGTGCGGCTACCTGCGGCGCCACCACCAGGAGGAGGTGGGCGAGCTGCTCGGGCAGATCCAGGGCTGCGGCGCGGCGCAGGCGCAGGCTCAGGCCGAGGCTCGCGACGCCCTCAAGTGCGACGTGACGTCGGCGCTGCGGGAGATCCGCGCGCAGCTCGAAGGCCACGCGGTGCAGAGCACGCTGCAGTCCGAGGAGTGGTTCCGAGGTGCGCGGGAGCGCGGGGTGGGAAGGAGTCGCCCCCTGCTGGCTGGGCAGTGAGCAGCCTGTGGGTCCACCAAGGAAGACTGGACCCTCTGTGAAGTGCATGTCACCTCATAAAGTTTAACTCAGACCCTCCCTTGGGGCGCCCCAACTCTGGATTTTCCTTTAGTTGCCACCCTCCACGTTATTTAAGTCTGTACTTAAATACCAGGGCCAACCCCTGTGCTCCCCACACTATTAGACGGACCCCAGATTCAGACTGGTCTCCCATCTGAAACGGAGCAAGCCCCTTCTAGGCCCTATCAGGTATCCATCAGCCGCTTGCTGTGCCTACTTTGCCCACCCTTCCTAGCACCCTGCACAGCGGTTGGAACAGGAGTATTCTGACACCCACCAGGCTTCGTCTCTCTACTTGCTCGGTGCATAATGTCTCGAATTTCCGTAATCTGCTGTGTAAGATGAAAGCCATTCATTTTCACACTCTTTCTAGCCAGTATGGAAACAGCACGTGGACCTCATGACTGAGGCAGCCTCTGTGTTATTTAATATCCCCTTCCTCTTTCCCAAAATTTACAAGGGTTCTGAGTCAGCTAGACTGCAGTTGCCCTGAAACCCTGCCCAGTAGCTGCAGGGTGACCTTGACCAACACTGGCCTTCTCTTGTTCTCGTCTCTTTTGGGATTGGGACATAGAGTAACTGGGCTTCTTAGTGTCAGCTGCAGAATCGTTCCAGAAATCATCTATAAACCCATGCGTTGCTCTGGAGGCAAGAGCAGAGTATCTGCACTTTGCAAAGGTGTCTGTGATAACAGCTACGAATCCTCACTTGGGTGGTTTTTAAGCCTTTGCTAACAGCACAGAAAGCCAGGAATGCTGGGATTTGGATGGTTGGAATTTCCCTTTTCACGTTCCACATCTTTGCAGTGGCAGTGCCCTTCCCCCATCTCTGCAGCAAGGCTCCCCCCAGAGGGGACCTCTTCTCTTTTAGGTTTGCCCTTCACTCAAGCAGAGCATGCTAGGATATGTGTTCCCACTGGCCGGCCTCTTTCTTTCCACCAGGACTCAGCTCTTGGATGTAGGATGCTCACTTTCTGGAGATTAAAACCAATTTCTGATTTTGACTGGCCTGGACAAGATCTGAGAACCAGGTGCCAGTTGGTGGCAGAGGCTGCATTGGCCAGGAGCTGCTGTGCTAGACAAGGAAGTCAGAAGAGGAAGGGACAGAGGGCTGGTACACGGGCCTTGTGCTCTCCTGTGACCTTGGACTCTGCAGAAATCTGCAGTGAAGTTACCATGGCTACAATGTAACTGATCACTTCCACAGTGTTCATACCTGGAGAAGTTACAGGAATATTAACTTCTGTTAGGCCTCATGCTAGTTTTCCCATCTGAACCCCTCAGTGCAGTGTGCTAACCCTTAGCTAAGGAGCGCTGCCAGGGGCTTCCTATCTCCTGAGTGGTTTATGGATCAGGTTGAGGGAGACACAGTCTGTTTTTTGAAGCCAGAGAGACTAAATTTGAATCCCTCCACTCACCAGCAGGGTGGCTTTGGACAATAACTACTTGACCTTCATAGGAAAGTGTGGATTAAACATCCTGGCACCCAGTAGGTCTTCAACCCATGCATGCCACTTTTCAGATTGCAACCCAAGTTCATGTGTTGCTAACCCTGGGTCCTGATTCCTTCCCTCCTTAGTGAGGTTGGATCGACTCTCAGAGGCAGCCAAAGTGAACACAGATGCTATGCGCTCGGCCCAGGAGGAGATCACTGAGTACCGGAGGCAGCTGCAGGCCAGGACCACAGAGTTGGAGGCGCTGAAAAGCACCAAGGAGTCACTGGAGAGGCAGCGCTCTGAGCTGGAGGACCGTCACCAGGCCGACATTGCCTCCTACCAGGTGAGCAGAGGGGAGGGTGACTCACTTCCTTTCTTAGAGCAGGACCCTGGTCTCTGAGTCAGACTTCACATTTTCTGTTGTGTGACCTGGAGAGTTATCTGCCTACCTGAACTGAAATTCTCTCTCTGGAATGAAAGGAAAACTAGCAAAGACCTGCTTTGCAGAGCTGTGACGATCTAAGAGATTTAGAGGGCTCAGCAACCTTGGGGGTATAGCTCAGTGGTAGAGTGTATGTGGTCCTGGGCTCCATCCTAGCATCTAATAAATAATTTACTACTTAAGTATAAATGCTCAGCATAATCTTGGTTAGAGTAAGCATTCTACACACCATTGTCTGTGAGTGAGGGGAGTGTGGCCTGGGCCCAGCTTTGGAAGATTTCTTCAGTCTTCCTAGAACCTGATAAAGGAGTAAATGTAGTAACTACCTGGCAATGGAGAAACGTCAACTTCTCAGCCTCCTTGAGGCTGCAACCTTTTCATACAGGTCCTCGTGTTGTGGTCACCCCCAGCCATAAAATTATTTCTGTTGCTATTTCATAACGGCAGTTTTACTAGTTATGAGTCACAATGTAAATATTTCTTGGAGAAAGAGGTTTGCTATAACCCAGCGAACAGGTTGAGAACCACTGCTTTAAGCAGCGCTCCGGCGAAAAGAAGTGTTGACTTACAGGCACTTCTGGAAAGAACAGAAAACAAAGAAGCTAAGACCACTCTCCTCCTAGGTAGCCTGTGGAGTGTACCACCCTGCTACATCTCAACCCTTCAGGGAACGTTTTCTAAGACGTGTAAAAACTCACCCATCATCCTGACTGAGCCAGTGTCTGTTGTATTCCATTCCAGCACTTGCCTCAGGCTGAGACTTTTGCTCCAGATTTTTCCATGACTGTACATGCGCACACTGAAATTCTGACAGGGTGGGACTTTGTCCCCAGCCAGGTGGCTGAGCAGGGTAGTACCAGTTTACCTGGAACCGAGGGCCAGGTATGGGACGTCGGATGACCTTCCTGATCTGTCATCCCCAGGACGCTATCCAGCAGCTGGACAGTGAGCTGAGAAACACCAAATGGGAGATGGCCACGCAGCTCCGAGAGTACCAGGATCTGCTCAATGTCAAGATGGCCCTGGATATTGAGATTGCTGCTTACAGGTGATGTGGCTCAGGAGCCTTGGTGCAGTGTGGACCCCTGAGTTCCCATAAAGCACTAAGCCTTCAGTTGCAGGCTGTATTTGGGTAGCTGCCTATGTTTTAAAGACAGAAGGTTTTTGGTCTTTATTTTTTTATTTTTTGTTTTAAAACAGATGTCACAATGTAGCCCTCCCAGACCATGTGAAAGGGTCTCTAGACCCACCTACCTCTGCTTCCCAACTGGGATTAAAGGTGTGTGTCATCACAACCTAGCTAAAGGTTTTCTGTTTAATGTTTTTAAAAGATTTATTATATATAAGTACACTGTAGCTCTCTTCTGACACACCAGAAGAGGGCATCGGATCTTATTACACATGGTTGTGAGCTACCATGTGGTTGCTGGGAGTAGAACTCAGGACCTTCGGAAGGCAGTCAGTACTCTTAACCACTGAACTATCTCTCCAGCCCTTCTATTTAATTTTTATTTTGCTTGTGTGCACACACTCATGTTCAGGCACACATGGGCCAGAGGACAACTTTGTAGAGTCTCCCCTCACATCTTTATGTGGGCTCGGAGGGTTGAATTCAGGCACTGAGACCTGTGCAGCAAGCATCTCCACCCACCTAGCCATCTTACCAGCCAAAGTATTTCAGTTTGTGAGCCTTAACCCTTAAAAGCTCAGCTGTCCCTCCAGTCCTAAGTACAATATATTTTTTGGTGATTATGATCAGCAAGATGGTTCCGTGGGTAAAGGCACTCCCTAGTCAAGCCTGAGGGCCCAAATTTGATCAGCAGATTCTACTGTAGACAGAGCTTTGATTCCTAAAGGTTGTCCATAACCTCTCTCACATGTGTCATGCATGCACCCACATAACCTCTCTCACCCACACCCATGCATGCTCACGATAAAATAAGAAAAAAAGTATTTTAACGTCTGTATCTTAAATTGGCCATTTAACGGTTTTAAAGGAACGAGTCAGTGGTTTAAACGCACTTGCATGTATTTGCATACACAACACTCATTTCTCTTCATCCCTATCTGTTTTCAGCATCCCAAATTCAAGCTGCAGACTCCTTACAGGGCCCTCACCATCCCCTGCCCCAGCCCCTGACAACTGTTCTACTTTGAGAGAGGCAGAAGTCTTGAAGTTGACTTACTTTCTCTTAACAACGTTTTATTTGTGTGTGTGTGTGTGTGTGTGTGTGTGTACCTTCATGCACACACATATGGAGGTCAGAGGACAGTCTGAAGGGGTTCACTTTCTGCTTCTACCATGTAGTTCCTGGGAATCAAACTTGCCTTGGGCTTGGTGGTCAGTGTGTTTACCCACTAAGCTACCTCACTGGCTCAGGAGTGACTTGCTATCTTTCTGATGGTGACTTAGAGTTTAACGATCCTTTTCTACCCCAAACTCAGCTAGTCAGAGATTTGCTTTGGAGGAAAAGAGGGGCTCAAATAGTCAGACACTATTACAGCCCCACACTTTGGAATTTCTTAGTCTGTTGTGCAAAAACAAACGAGACAACAGAAACAACATCCAAACCGTGGGTTGATGGAAGCTCGGCCAGTCCTGTTTACAAGGTGACACAGGTTCTGCTGGTGCTCACCAAATGGTAGCCATGAGAAGACCAGTTCCAAAAGATGAGCCATTATAGCTAGCAGGGCTGACCTGCCAAAGGCCTTTTCTGATTGGTGATCCTTGGCTGCCCGCCTCCTGGCTCTGCTCGAATCTTGCTACTCAGTGTAGTATAGTAGCCAAGAGTCAGAAAGACAGGCCCTGCCCCAGGCTGTAGATTAAGATCTGTAGTTTAACAAGATCCAGGGTAATTTGTAAGATGTTAAATTTGGAAAGCACTGTTCTAGGGAAAACCCCTATGCTTCCACTAAACAGCCAACAGCCAGCCCGACCCTCCACCTTAATATTCATTCTCTCTCAGAAACAGCCCTCTGAGGTAAGGACTCTGGTGATCAGACTTTACCAGTGAGGAAATGAAAGCCTTAAGAGTCTGGGTAGTTTGGATAAGGTCACCGACTAGTGAGTTGCTAAGTGAGAGGAGAAACCCCAAAGAATGGCTACAAAAAAGAGACAGGACACTCTAAATGGCAGTTAGGAAACCTCTCAGCCTAAATGTGTAAGTGTGGGCTTCCTGTTCCTTCAGTCATGGGAGGGGCTTATTTTTTAAGTTATTGTGTGCGTGCAGGGTTGTGTGTACAGTGTGCATGTAGAGGTCATGTACAAAGTTCAGGAGTTATTCTTCCACCTCCCCTTCTCTCTCTCTCCAAACCCAGGGACTCACACATGCTGGGCCAGCAATATGCCACTGAGTTAAAACCCCAGACCTCCAACTTTCCCTTGAATTAGGTTTTTCTTTTTGGGGGAGGAGGTGGGGTTGTTTGAGACAGAGTTTTTCTGTGTAGTCCTGGCTGTCCTGGAACTTGCTCTGTAGACCATGTTAACCTCTAATCTACAGACAATCACCTGTCTTTGCCTCCCAAGTGCTGAGATTAAAGGCGTGTGCCACCATGTCTGTCTTGAATTGGGTGTTAGTTGAGAGACAATAAGTGTAAGCTTTGTCAACTTAGGTGTTGTCTATTGGGGACCATTCTCTGGGGAGAAGTTTCTTCCCATAAGCAGCAGTGAAGCTCCCCATGAGGGTCAGGCTTTATAGGTGACCACTGGAGCACTTTGAGAAGTAATTTTCTCCATTCTCAAAGTGCTTCCTTCCGAGACTGTGACTCAGGGCAGAGTGTGTGCTAGCATGACTCCATCCCCAGCATAATGAAAAGTAACTTCAAAATGTCCACTAGTAATGAAAATGAAAAAAGGAGAGAAGAAAAGGGAGCAAGGAAAAGAAAGTGGAATTTCTGCCATCGAATCAGACCCTTCATTCACCAAACCCTGTTCTTGAATGCACGGGGGCTCTGAGTTAACTGTACCCCATTATCCATTCCACAGAAAGCTCCTGGAGGGCGAAGAGTGTCGGATTGGCTTTGGTCCAAGCCCCTTCTCTCTTACCGAGGGACTCCCCAAAATTCCCTCCACATCCACTCACATAAAAGTCAAAAGTGAAGAGATGATAAAAGTAGTAGAAAAATCGGAGAAGGAAACTGTCATTGTAGAGGAACAGACAGAAGAGATACAGGTGACGGAAGAAGTGACAGAAGAGGAGGACAAAGAGGCCCAAGGGGAAGAAGGAGAAGAGGAGGAGGAGGGAGGAGAAGAAGAAGCAGCTACATCTCCCCCTGCCGAAGAGGAAACCAAATCTCCTGTGAAAGAAGAGGTCAAGTCACCAACTGAGGTCAAATCTCCAGCTTCAGTGAAATCCCCAGGTGAGGCCAAGTCACCAGCTGAAGCCAAGTCACCAGCTGCAGTGAAGTCCCCAGGTGAAGCCAAGTCACCAGCTGAGGCCAAGTCACCAGCTGTAGTGAAGTCCCCAGGTGAGGCCAAGTCACCAGCTGAGGCCAAGTCACCAGCTGAGGTCAGATCTCCAGCTGCAGTGAAGTCCCCAGGTGAGGCCAAGTCACCAGCTGAGGTCAAATCTCCAGGTGCAGTGAAGTCCCCAGGTGAGGCCAAGTCACCAGCTGAAGCTAAATCTCCAGCTGAGGCCAAGTCACCAGCTGAGGCCAAATCTCCAGTTGCAGTGAAGTCCCCAGGTGAGGCCAAGTCACCAGCTGAAGCTAAATCTCCAGCTGAGGCCAAGTCACCAGCTGAGGCCAAATCTCCAGCTGTGGTAAAGTCCCCAGGTGAGGCCAAGTCTCCAGTTGAGGCCAAGTCACCAGCTGAAACTAAATCTCCAGCTGAGGCCAAGTCACCAGCTGAGGTAAAATCTCCAGAGAAGGACAAGACCCCCGTGAAGGAAGGAGTGAAGTCCCCAGCTGAGGCCAAATCTCCTGAGAAGGCCAAGTCCCCGGTGAAGGAAGAGATCAAGCCTCCAGCTGAGGTGAAATCCCCTGAGAAGGCCAAGAGCCCCATGAAGGAGGAAGCGAAGTCTCCTGAGAAGGCTAAGACTCTAGATGTGAAGTCTCCGGAAGCTAAGACTCCAGTAAAGGAGGAAGCTAAGCACCCTGCAGACATCAAATTCCCTGAACAGGTCAAAAGCCCTGCCAAAGAGGAGGCCAAGTCCCCTGAGAAGGTCAAGTCCCCTGAGAAGGTCAAGTCCCCTGAGAAGGAAGAGGCCAAGACTTCTGAAAAGGTGGCTCCCAAGAAGGAAGAGGTGAAGTCTCCTGTGAAGGAGGAGGTAAAAGCCAAAGAACCCCCAAAGAAGGTAGAGGAAGAGAAGACACCAGCTACACCAAAAACAGAGGTAAAGGAGAGTAAGAAAGATGAAGCTCCCAAAGAGTCCCCAAAGCCCAAGGTGGAGGAGAAGAAGGAAACTCCCACAGAAAAGCCCAAGGACTCTACAGCAGAAGCCAAGAAGGAAGAGACTGAAGAGAAGAAGAAAGCAGTGGCCCCAGAGGAGGAGACTCCTGCTAAGACAGGCATGAAGGAAGAAGCTAAACCCAAAGAGAAGACAAAGACAACCAAGACGGAAGCAGAAGACAGTAAGGCCAAAGAACCTAGTAAACCCGCAGAGATGGAAAAACCAAAGAAAGAGGACATGCCAGCAGCACCAGAGAAGAAAGACACCAAGGAGAAGACTACAGAGTCCAAGAAATCTGAGGAGAAACCCAAAACGGAGGCCAAGGCCAAGGAGGATGACAAGGGCCTCTCCAAAGAGCCTAGCAAACCCAAGACGGAGAAGGCTGAAAAGTCCTCTAGCACAGACCAAAAAGATAGCCAGCTCCCAGAGAAGGCCACAGAGGACAAGTCCGCCAAGGGAGAGAAGTAAGAGAGGACAAGAGGGACACCCAGAATAGCCAGAGAAACTCAGGACGGTTCCAGTACTCAAGGGTCAGCGTAATAAATTTTATTTCTTCCTTTCCCTCTGTAAGAAGAAACACTACTTAGATGGCCTCACCAAACAGAAATTTCTATTAGGATTAAGTTAGCAAGAGAAGATGACCCTGAGCCCTGCCCCCACACACACTGAAAACCCTCCCCAGGTGATGGACAATTATGATAGCTTATTGTAGCCGAACGTGATGTATGCTGAACGCTACACGTAAAACACGTGACTAAAAACTGCCCCCTCCTTTCCAAGTAAGTGCATTTATTTCCTGTATGTCCAACCGACAGATGACCGCAATAATGAATGAGCAGTTAGAAATGCATTATGCTTGACATGTTGTAACCTATTCCTGAATGCCTTCTTGTTTTCCAAAGGAGTGATCAGGCCCTTGCCCAGTACACACTCCTGGAAGAGCTGCAGCAGGTGAGGCAGGGCACTGGCCACTGAACCATGCCAGGGTGTACTGTCCACTGAAGTCCACTTTCAATTGCTTCCATGCAATAAAACCAAGTGCTTCTGAAATAAAACTGTGGCTGTTTTTATTTGTTCCCTTCCTCTGGGAAGGCTAGAGGCAGGGATAGGAGGTTTAGACATCACATCAAATCTGCGTTGGTGGCCTCAGTATGGTCTGTGGATCATCTTCATCAGCATCACCTGGGAGCCTTATAAGCCCACAGACTCCCGACCGCACATCGTTGATATCACGATCTGAGGGAGGAATGAGAAAGTACACACTTGGCCAGTTTGCCCTAATGGATGCTGATGCTGAGACACTGGGAACAGTGAATCCCAGGAGGGTGTCGAATGGTCCACGGACTCTGCATGTTAGATGAGACATACCTATGCATAAGGGGCCATACATGGATAATTCATGTGTTGTGAGACAGTGACAACTTTTTCAACAGTCACCTAATTTACACTCAATGTGCTTCTCTGGGCATAGATTCTTTTATTCAGAAAGTACCCCCACTATTGCCCCTTTTTGCATTTTTTGGTTTGTTTTTCGAGACAGTATCTTGCTTAAAACCAACCACAGGGTGGTTTTGAACTCATATTCCTGTCTCTGCCACTCAAGTATCTGGAGTTACAATGGAGTTACTATGCCTAGCTCTGGAAGTAATTGTGAAAGCTATATGGTCCTCTTACAGGTTTCCATGGCATCCTGACTGTCCAGTCCATGGTGGGACTGGCATAGCCTGTTATTCTATGTGCTCAACACCCCTTCCAGAAATTGCCTCTTTGCTCCTCCCTCCACTGATGGCTCTCAGCTATCCTGTCTAATCTTCCTACTTCTGGTCAGTCAGAGGATCGGAGGATGCTCTTTTCTGGGATTTTAAACTTGGGACCAGAGTGGCTGGTAGGGAGATTCAAGTTAGGAGCCATGGGCAACCATGTTTCCAGACCTAAGGTAAGACAGTCTGAGACAGGGCAAGATGAATAGAAACAAGATACGTAGAGAGCCATGGTGGACTTCCTGATGATCCAACCCACTGCTTTTGGTCGTTCCTCAAAGTGATAAATCACCTTCATTACCAAACTCTTCGGGTTGCAACACTTCTTTACAACCAGGAGCGTTCTGAATAATTCAGTGGCTAAAAGGGGAGTTTTGGCTGAGCAATGGTGGTACACACCTATAATCCCAGAACTCGGGAGGCAGAGGCAGGCAGGTCTCTGGATTTAAGGTCAGCCTGGTCGATAGAGAATTTCCAGGACAGCCAGGGCTACACAAAGTAACCCTGTCTCAGAAGAAGGAAAAGGGGGGGGGGGGAGAGGTAATTGGTACACTAGTGACAGAATGGTGACACCTCAGGGAGTGAACAAGTGCCCCCTCACCGTATTCCAAAATTCTGTTCATGGTTCACACTCCAGGTAGAATTCACAAATCATCCCTGGCACCGCATCTTCATCTGTCAAAAAGATGGAATTATTAAAGGAATGCCAAGACAGGTTAGGGTGGTCACCTTTTTTGGGGGAGGTTCACCTTGAAATAAAGACTGTGCGTGTGTGTGTGTGTGTGTGTGTGTGTGTGTGTGTGTAAGAGAGAGAGAGAGAGAGAGAGAGTCTCGTATCAAACACGATTACCTCTAACTTTCTAACTAGATTTGTTTCTAGATGACATTGAACTCCTGTTCTCCCTGCTCTTTCTGCTTCCACCTCTTGAGAGCTGGATTATAGGCTTGCACTTCAGTGACTGAATGAAAATAATCACTTAAATTCTCAACGTAGTCAATGACTGAAAACCTGAGCTGTCTTCCCCGGGGAGATCAGATGTCCATATGCCCTAGCACATAGCAACATCTGAACATAAAATGCTGTAAAAATCGAAAAGGTTCTGTTGCTACTGGTCCTGCAGGGTCTCACTCCGTGGGAGTTGCTCTGACATGGAGCCAGGTACCGGGGTCTCTTCCACATGGTCCTCAAGGTGGCTAGTTACCATGCCTGCACACACACATCTCATTCCTCGGGGCCTGCACCAGATCTGCACGGTCCAGCTGCCTCTCAGCTTAAACATGCTGTCCTCCACGGCCAGAAAAAAACATACTCAACAATCAATAACTTATCAAACAGATTTATATGTTAAATCCCCAGTCCACAATACAAGCACACAATGAGTTTACAACCATTTGACAAAGATATAAGCCACCCACCTAGATAAAACAAACTGACCCATAGAAACCCTCAGAAATAATCATATCTACCTAAGGCTCCTCAGAGCCTCGAGGACGGAGATGGTTCTCCTTCGTCTTCCATTTTGATTCTCCTCTCCCACCTTACCAAAACTTTGTTCCCACCCCACTTTCTACCATCCAATCACGTATCACCAACAACAAAGTGAGGATCTGGAAGGCAAGACAAAACAACAAAAACAAACAAAACAAACAAACAAAAAACAGTCCTTGGGGCTGGAGTGGTAGCTCAGTGGTTAAGAGCACTGACTGCTTTTCCAGAGGTCCTGAGTTCAATTCCCAACAACCACATGGTGGCTAACAACCATCCATGATGGAATCTAATGCTCTTTTCTAGTGTATCTGAAGCCAGCAACAGTGGATTCACGTAAAACAAATAAATAAATCTTTAATAATAGACAAATAAATAGAAATAAAGTGGTGATATAGCCCTTAAAAAAACAACAAAACAACCCAGTCCTATACAGGCATGAACCACCACCTCTGGCTCTCCTCATCTGGCTTGCCTAGAAATGTTACAGTCTTCCAAATACTCCAAATTTCTTATAAAGATGACACCACATGTGAAGAGATAACCATATTGGGGCTGGACAGACAGCACAGTGGTTAAGAGCACTGACTGCTCTTCCAGAGGTCCTGAGTTCAATTCCCAGCAACCACAGGATGGCTCACAACCATCTGTAATGAGATCTAATGCCCTCTTCTGGTGTGTCTGAAGACAGATACAGTGTACTTATATATAATTTAAAAATCTTTTTTAAAAAAGAGATAACCATATTATATAAATGTAATATGTAATCTGTAGTCTATGTGGGCATCTTCCTTTTGAGACAGGGCCTTGTGTAGACCATGATATCAGTGCAGAGAAAGCCACAGTGTTCAACCTTTTTTCCTTAACCTCCCAAGGGCTGTTGGTGTGTACTGCTAACTCTGGTTTATGTAGTCCCAAGGATCAGATCCAGGCCCTGTGCTCTCAACCAACCAAACTATATCCTTAGTTCTATTTTTCAAGGTAGGTAAAGGATGAGGAATCAGTGGAGTGGGAGCCCAAAGCTGTTTATAGATTAAATGAATTAATTAGTGATTAACTCTGCACCACTAATAATGCATCCATATTGTAGTAAAGAAGGAAATAAAAGCACTTCCTCTTAGAACCACTTAACCAAAAACAAGTCCAGGTTAACCAAGAACAGGCTTAAGTGACCGCAATGGTGTATTATTAGTTTGTGAGGTGCTGCAAAGTTCCAGTCTCTTGCATGTAAGAGATATTTTCAGGAGATTTTGGTACCACTGGAAGTGAAAGAGGTAGGATTTGACTCTAGAAGTAAAAACAAATTATTAGAGTCAGTAAAATTCATACTTGGCAAAGCTTCAGAGTACACAAATCTATCCAGAATAAACACATATGTAAACTGTGTGTGTGGGTTGATGTTAAGGTGATACATGATTGGACAGTGAAAAGGTAGGCAGGAAAAAGGGTAGGAAAATGGAGGAGGAGGAAAGGAGAGAGGGGTTCTGAGAGGGATGAAGATGGAGGTAGATGTTTATGTTTCTCTCGGCACATCTCTTCATAAATAAGGTTGTTAATGAATGTTTTATAAGAGATGGAATTGTATAAGATCTTTTGACTTATCTAGGTTGGCAAATTACATTATACCTATTGGATCAGAGTAGCTTGGTGTGTTCTTTGATGTGACTACTTAATTGAGTTCAAAAGGTGTAGTGGCAGAGCGCACAAAGCCCGCCATAGATTAAGGTGTGTGTGTCTAAGGCTTGGCAACAACACACTAAAGGGAAGTGAGTGAAAACAACACACCAGGGTTGTAGTATCTGCCTGGGACAGAAACAACAGAAGCAGTAGAGCGAACCGCTCTAGAGTTCACAGAGGCCGAATACGGCCACCAAGTTAGAGATTCCAGGAGTCCCCGATGGTCCCGAGTGGGAGCTGGCAAAGGGCAAGATAAAAGGTTAAACACTTGTGATCCCAACACTCAAGCGGTGGAGGTCAGAGCATTAGAAGTTCCAGGTCATCCTTAGCTTTGCAAACAAGGTGGAGAGATGACTCAGCAGTTAAGAGTACTTGTTGCTCTTGCAGGGAGTTTGATTCCTAGCACCCACATGGGGGCTTTTAACTATCTCAATTTAACTACAGTCCCAGGTACTCTGATGCCCTCTTCTGACCTCCATAGGTACTAGCCAGACATGTGCACAGACATACATGCAGACAGAACACTCACACGCATGATATAAAATAATGAAATAATTAAAAATAAAAGACAGAGAGAGCCATCCTGTAAAAAGTAAGATCCTGTCTCAAAAAAAAAAAAAGAAGAAAGAATAATTGAGTGTATTTTGTGTCTACCTACTACTATTACTGAACGTGGCACATTGAACACACAGGACACCAGCAATAAACAACCTAAACAGAGATATAGTTTTCTTTGTTGTTTTTTTAAGATAGGGTCTCACCAGTAACTCAAGTTGGCCTGGAACTTGCTATGAAAACCAGCTTGGCCTTGAACTCAAAGAGATCTACTGCCTCTGCCTCCTGAGTGCTAAGGTTAAAGGGGTGTGCCACCACATCTGGCTGGATAGAGAAGCTAAAAGAAATTATGATAGCATTAAAAGATCCACTTGCAGAGGCAAGCAGATCAAGGTGTGAGTTTCATTCTCAAAGAAGAAGATCCATATATATTGAAAGACACCTCCTATTTGGGCATTGCAATACTTTACATCGATAATTTTGGTTTTTTGAGACAGGGTCTCTCACATAGCACAGTTTGGCCTCAAACACACTAAATTCACAAAAATGAATCCTGCTTCTCCAACCTCCATTCCCCAAGTGCTGGGATTTCAGTGTGAACCACCACGCCCTGCTCTTACTCTGTTTAAATGGCAACATTACCAAGGGCTGTTTACAAAGTCACTATGATCCCCTTCAAAAGTCTCATGCCCAGGCCAGTGAGATGGCCTAGTGGGCGAAGGCACTCACAGCCAAGCTGACGACCCAAGTGACCCAGGAACCACAAGATGAAGGAAAAGAAACAACTCTCAAAAGTTGTTCTCCCCAAAGGGCTCCCAGCAATCCTCCTGTTTCAGCCTCATGAATCTAGAATTACAGGTATGCACCATCATATCAGGGAAATCGATTGATTTTTGACAAGATTACCAAGATGATCCCATAGGGAAAAGAATAGCATATTATAGTATATTTCTTCTGGCTTCTGGAACAACTGTATAATCATATGTAGAAAAAGAAGTTGGATCTCTACCTCACATCATATAAAAAGTCTTATTGGGTCAGCCACAAATATATGAATTAAACTCATAAAAACTCTTAGGAGTGGCCATCAATATTATGGTTCAACAGGTAAAGGGACCTGCTGCCGCGCTGGACAACCTGAGTTCAATACCTGGGACCCATGTGGCAGAAGCAGCGGGTCCTGTAGTTGTCCCCTGACTTATAGGTACAGTTCAGTGCATGTGGGAATCCCCTAAGCACAGTAACACCTTAGCATGCAAGCTGTCATGTCTTTCACATGAGTTGTTCTAGGGGCTTCTGGTGGGTTTTTTTCTTTGTAGCTTTCCAGTCCTTGAAGATAATTACATTTTTCTCATTTGGGAACAGCACCTCCTACTCTCAGACTATGTAATAAACTAAATAACAGTCCCCAAAGATATTAAGGACCTCGTCAGAATCTGTAGCTGTTGCCCTATGGTAAAAGGGACTTTTCAAGGACAGTGAGGTTGAGGGTCTCAAGATGTGAAGATTACCCTGGAGTGTCCGGGTGGACCAGTTCCAAACCATCAAGAATGACAGGGTGAGACCTTGTCTCAAACAAATAAACACGAAGTCAACTGTCTTAGGTTTTGATTGCTATGAAGAGACAACCATGACCAAGGCAATCCTCATAAAAGCAAACATTTAATTGGGGTTGGGTTACCACCTCAGAGGTTCAGTCCATTATCATCATGGTGGGAAGCATGGCAGCATCAGGCAGACTGGTGCTGCAGAAGGAGCTGCGAGTTCTATGTCTCTAACAAAGTCAGTCAGAAAGAGATTCACATTCCACACTGGGCAGAACTTAAGCATGGGAGACCTCAAAGCCCACCCCCACAGTGACACACTTCCTTCAACAAGGCTACACTTCCTAGTAGTGCCATTTCCTGTGGGCCAAGCATTCAAACTTGTGAGTCTATGGGGGCCATACCTATTCGAACTACTACAGTTACATATATTTATTATGGTATGTGTGTGTGTGTGTGTGTGTGTGTGTGTACATATGTGGGCCCATGTGTGTTACAGTGCTTGTGAGAAGGTCCAGGAACAACTTGTGATACAACAATTCTGTCCTTTCAGTACATGAGTCCTAGGGATCAACATTTCAGTCACTAGCTTTGTACATCAAATGTCTTTAGCCCGAGTCATCTAATCATTGTGTGTATGCTGGGTGAGTGGGTACACAGGCACGAGGATGTCACATGACACATGTTGTGGAGTTGGTTCTCTTCTTCCACCTTTACATGGATTCCTAGGATACCTTTACCCCATTGAGCTATTCTGGTGGTCCTTAAGAGTGGGTTTTTTTTCTTTGTTCTTGGTTTGTTTTTTTTTTTTTTTTTTTTTTTTTTTTTTTTAAGGATTTATGTATTTATTATATATAGAGTTCTGCCTGCATGTATACTTGCACACCAGAAGGGGGCAGCAGATCCTATTACAGATGGTTGTGAGCCACTGTGTGGTTGCTGGGATTTGAACTCAGGACCTTTGGAAGAACAGCCAGTGCTCTTAACCTCTGAGCCATCTCTCCAGCCCAAGAGTGGGTTCTTAATCCCCACAACCAGTGCACAGCTATCCCCATTTGGAAAAAGGATTCATCCCAGTACCAAGAATAAGTCAAACACGTCCAGGCTGCAGCAGCTGCTCCCAGGTGGAAGAGGGCTCAGTGGGGTATCCCGACACTAAAACGCAGTTCCTCATGCCCAGGCTCCTCTGAGTATACTGACAGGAACAGTATTGCTGAAATGGGTGGCAGCCCTGAAACAGTGCTAGCTTGGATAGGCTTTAGCTGACAGCAACTGTGTTAGCCTTAGATGCAGACAGACCTCTGTTTTAACCTGGGGCAGCTCCACTGACACAGGAACACAGTCATTGCGTCCTGAGTCAGTTCCCTCTACTGTAAAAACGAGGGGGGCATAGCTCGATGTAGTGTGCCACAGTCCCAGCAGACAAAGGCCGGATGATGTCTGGTTCAAAGCCATAGGACCTACATATTGAGGCTTCTCAACCCACCCCATCCATGCCAAGAAGGGAATCCATACATCCTGGCAGCTGCTGCAATTCAACAGGGCAGAAATGTGAGGCTATGATTATTAGTTCAAGGCCTTACCTAAAGAAGATGTCTGCTCTGGTCAGAGGCTGCTGAACACATAAGGTGCACGGACAGGGATAGAGAGCCTGTGGCGCACAGCAGCCTTCTCTGGAAAGGGTCTGTCCCATCAGCATGCTCAGCGAGAATGCCTTTAAGCAAAGTGTAGGCTGTGAGGAAGGTGAGGGAGAAGCTAGTTGTGGTAGTGAACATCTACATCCCAGAATTTAGGAGGTGGAGGTGGAAGGGTCAGGAGTTTGAGGTCATCCTCAACTATAGCAAGAAGAGAGACTAAAAATATGGAGGCTAGTTTTAAAAAGACAAACATGATGCCCTGGCTAGCTTTTTATGTCAACTTGACTTAGGGTAGAGGAGGAAACTTCAATTGAGCAAATGCCTCCAGAATATTGGGGCTATAAACAGAAAAGCCTGTAAGGCATTTTCTTAATTGATGGGCATGTGGGCATGGTCACTGCTGGGCTGGTGGTCCTGGGTTCTATAAGAAAGCAGGCTGAGCAGCCATTAGGAGGGAGCCAGTAAGCAGCTAACTCTCCCTCTCCCTCTCTCTCTCTCACACACACTATGGCCTCTGCATCAGTTCCTTCCTTTAGGTTCCTGCCGTTTGATTTGATTTCTGACTTCCTTTGATGATACGCAGTGATGTAGAAGTGTAAACCAAATAAGCCTCTCCTCCATAACTTGCTTTTTTGGCTGTAGTGTTTCATCACAGCAATAGAAATACTAAGACGGATGGGCTGAGGGCTGCCTCTCCGTGGTACATGTGTAGCAAGCATGCTGCCCTGTACTGGATCCCCAGCATTGCAATAAAGGCAAGGAACACGAATAAGGGTTTCTGGTTCAGGGCAAGTGCTGGCAGAGGCTGCATCTTGGGGTGTGCCCTGGCTCAGGCACTGTAGATTATGAACAGTTCCAGTAGAAGCTGCTGTGAGGTATTTTCCCTCTCTGCTCACTCTAGGCATGAATAAGCAACCGAAAGGGATGAATTTCTCATTTGTCTTACTACCTTTCTCCATAAGGCCAAAAACAAACTTCCTTTTGTTCTGCTTGATCTTTAAAAAAAAAAAAATTCCTCTTCTGTTGGGGACAAGCTGTACCTAGCAACAGAGGTGCACTTTTGAGCTGAGTCAGTTTGGCCCCCTTCCAGCCAAGACCAGAAGTTGCGGCTGCAATGCAGGGGCCATTAAAGGAACTATTTTTAGCATGTTTTAATCTCATTCAGCACAGGCAGTAAAATACAGACCTGAAAGTAGCCAGACCAAGAAGATGCCAGCAGGGACAAAGTCCCAGGCAACTAGGTCAGGAAAAAGACAAGATTTCACTGTGTGCAGTGGGGGTGGGGCAGGGGGAACACCCAGATCCTCAGGCTGCATAAGACAGCAAAGATGGCGCTCCCTAGAAAACCTGGCTCTCCTGTGCTCTATGTCACCAACAAAACTGAGGGATGAGAAGGGACAAAAAGTTCAATGCCTTCAAAGTACTAGGGCAAAATGCTTTTGGGGAGACTGTTAAAAATATACTTCCTTGGCCTATCTTAGGTCAGCTGAGTCAGAAGATTTGGAGTAGGGCTTGGGAAAGTTCTTTTGGGATCAGTTTATGGGAGGGTTAACTCCTACCCATAGTTTGAGGGCCTCTGGCTGAAGAGAACCTACCTCTGTGAGTCAGAGAAATGGTGCAATGTGTGGGGGGGTGAGATATAGACATTTAAGGTACCATTCTCCTCCTGATGGACTGTACTTTGGCAGGTATTGCTATCTCCCAGCTTCTCTTAACATTTTTTTTTTTAAGTTAAGCCTATTTAAGGGAGGTGGTAGTGTATAGGGATGAAACTGCCTTACAGTTTCAGAGGTTTAGCTTATTAGCATCATGCGGGAAGCACAGCATGCAGGCAGGCATGGTGCTGGAGGAGAGTTCCACATCTTGATTCTCAGACAGCAAGAGACTGTCACACTAGGCCTAGCTGGAGCATATGAGACCTCAAAGCTTGCCTCCCCAGTGACACACTTCCTCCAACAAGACCACACTTTCTAACTCCCTGCATCGGGCATTCAGGCATGAGTCTATGGGAAACACACTCCTATTCAAACCACCATTGATGTCTGTAAAGTGCTCTTGCACGGTTCTAAAGGGGAAAAAAGCTTGACTGTTATAATAAAAGGTACAATTACTTTAAGTTAGCAAACTAGACTATACTTCCAACAATAGAATTATTTATTGCTGAGATAATGTGTCAGGTTCCCTCAAACTTCCTATGCAGCAGAAAGTGACCTTGAATTTGTGATCCGCCTGACTCTTACCTCATGCTGGGATTATAGGCTTGCACCAGTAAGGTTGCTTTATGTGTTGCAGGGAATCAAATCCAGGGCTTCATGAATTCTAGGCAAACACTCTAGCAACAGAGATATATTCCTAGCCTTCAGACACAGGCCAATTCTTACTTTTCTAGTTTTTGAGATAGTGTCTCTCTACATAGCCCTGTCTGTCCTAGAACTATGTAGTCTATGCTGGCCTGGAACTCACAGAGATCCACTTGCCTTTGCATCCCGGGTGCTGGAATTCAAGGCATACTCCAAAGTGCCCTTGATAATTCTGAAATATTTTCCACTTTGTATCTTGGTTCTCTCATCACTTTTAGTGCTGAGGAAGGACACCACTTCCATGGGCTCCGCTGAGCAACATTCTCAGCCTTGTCTTTCACTTAAGCTGAATTGTGAATTTAATATTAGTTGAAGTCAGAGAGCAGAATACTTCCAGACAAGTGTCTAAGGATCCTTAGGACAGAAGGGGTCTTCTTTTTGTGTGCTGAGGACTGCACTCCCAGGCCTTCAGTATGCAAGGCAAGTGGTCTACAATGAGCTTTGTTCCTGGACCCAGAGGAGATAACATTTTCCCAATACTTATTTATTTAGAGACATTTTTCTCACTGTGAAGCTCTGGCTGGCCTGGAACTCACAAGAGATCTGCCTGTCCGCACCTCTGAAGTCCTGGAAGTAAAGGCACTTCTCAAGCCACTGTCCCAAAGACCCTCAAGTGTTACATGGTCTCACTATCTTATCCAAAAGTGCTATTTAAGGTGCTTAGCTTCTGTGATGCTTTGCATATGCTTGGCTCAGGGAGTGACACTATTAGAAGGTGTCGCCATGTTGGAGTAGGTGTGTCATTGTGGGTATGGGTTTTAAGACTCTTGTCCTAGCTGCCTAGAAGCCAGTATTTTCCTAGCAGCCTTCAGATGCAGATGTAGGACTCTCAGCTTCTCCTGTACTATGTCTGCCTGGACATTGCCATGCTCCCACCTGATGATAATGGACTGACCTCTGAACCTGTAAGTCAGCCCCAGTTAAATGTTGTCCTTAGAAGAGTTGCCTTGGTCATGGTATCTGTACACAGCAGTAAAACCCTAAGGCAGCTTCTGAGCAGATATGCTTGTCCATGTCCCCGGCCTCAGTCTTATGCTATGGCAAGGCCATCATTGACTCTGCATGACTCCCCAGCATTCGCCTCACTGACCACAAAAACTTCAAGTATTTAGAATTATTTTCTGTGGTGTCTGTTTTCTATTTAATGTTGTTGCAATGTCAGGCATTTAACACATCCAGCTGCCAAGACTTAAGCTATGAGGGACAAAGACAGGTCTAGCAGAAAGAATGAAGGCTAAGAAAGGAATATTTGGATCTACTGATGTAGAGATCTAGATGCTTTGTCAAGGCAGGTGTGGATAAGCAGGGTACATCCTATTTTTCTCTGCCACTCTTAAAAACCGTATCCAGAAGTCTTCATGCTGCCATGGTCCCACCTGCTCTTCCAGACTGCCCAAGGAGCTACAAACAGAGGCCATTTGGTCAGATGACATTTTAATTAGCCGATGTCTTTGGAAAATATCAAGAACCACATGTGGTCAAAGCAAAAAGCAGATACCCAGGAGCCAGGGCAGGGCTTTGGGGGATGACAAGTAGAGAGAGAAATCAGCGGTGGCTGAAGAATCCCTGAGGATGGTTATATTTAAACGGCTTCATCCTATTCGGACCCCTAGAGAAACAAAGGAGAGAGCAGTTAAGAGCATGCCTTCTGGACTGATAAAATAAATTACAGTTCACTCACAAAAGAATGCCACATAGCTGTCACTAGGGGAAAGTCAGAGCTGCATAGTTCAAGCACAGGGCATGGTGAGAAGCCAGACCACACTGGTGAAGAAGTAACACCATCTTTGTAAAAGTGTCTCTATGTGCTTACAAACGTGTGAACCTGGAGGATCCTTTAATCAGACATTTTGGGGACAGTGTGCAGTGCCCAAACATGTTTTGGATCATTGCTTATAACTTTATCAACACTATTTCTACAACTGCAAAGGAAGCGGGATTGTGTACAATAGTGCATGGCCAGGAAGCAACGGAACACAATCAGAGAGCTGACACCAAAGCCTGTTTGTTCCAGGAAGGCCAAGATCTAGGTTCAAATGTCCTCCCTGTGAAGATTTTAGCAGTAACTCTGAGTCCTCAGGCAAAATCTTCATGTTCCATGAGGGACATGTTCCACACATCTCCATAAAGTCAAACATCTGCAAAAAAGGGCTTCTACTTTGCCCATGTCTGTCTATGACTGACATTCAACAAGCAGTAACAGGTGATACTCAGGGACTTGGTCTAAGGGAGTATGTGTACAGAGCAGTTTTTTCTCAACACAAATGGGAAGAAACAAGTGGAGTGAGCAAGCAAGCCAGTAAGCAGCATTCCTCCATGGCCTCTGCTTTCATTGCTACCCTGCCTTTTCTTCATGAAGGACTGGAACTGCAAAGTGGAGTTAACCCTTTCATCCCCAAGCTGGTTTTAGTCATGGTGTTTTTATTACAGTAAAAAAGGAACTAAGACATATGTGAGTGGGCAGCAGAGAGCAGAAAAAGTAAGGAAAGTTCTACTCTTTTCTGGTGGCTAAAGGGCATTAAAATCTTCTTTTTCAGCCTGTACTGTACTGACACTTCTTCATCTCAGTTTAATTTTTCCATTAACACATGAAGTATGTGCTGCTTGAGGGTGAAAATACCAAGACTTCCTATCTCATAGGTGGAAGCTGGAGCTGACTCTGAGATCAGGCATGGCATTATAAGCCTCCAAACAGTAGAGGGGTACACCTAGGCAGAGGGGCAAAGTCTCAGTCCAAGCCGAAGCTAAGGTCTCCCAGCTCACAGCAGCACCTTGCACTCAGTCTCTTGATGACCCGAACCCCAGCTGTCAGCTAGACTCCAGGCCAAGAACTGTGCAAGCCACCCGTCAGTTATGATGTTAAGACCGGCCACAGCACGGATACAGCTCAACACTTGAGGAAACGAGTCTTCCAGGAACCATTTGAGAGAGAGCAAGCACAGGCTGTGTGGGGCTCCCATCCTGCAAATGTGCTGGAGGTGGAAAGAGCTGAGACTTCACACAGACCACTGCAGAGAGCAAGACTTGGGCTGGCATTCGGCGGTCAGCTCTGCTTCCTTGGGAAGCACTGGGACATTTCCGTTTATTATTAAACAACAGAATGAACCAGGGCAACAGAAGTGCCGGACAAGAGGGACAAGGCTAGGACACTTCCCTGTATGTTACAACTGGCTTCTCAAGAATAAGACTGGGGGGCTGGAGAGATGGCTCAGAGGTTAAGAGCACTGACTGCTCTTCCAGAGGTCCTGAGTTTGAATCCCAGCAACCACATGGTGGCTCACAACCATCTGTAATTGAATCTGATGCCCTCCTCTGGTGTGTCTGAGGGGAGTGAGAGTGTACTCACATATAATAAATAAATAAATCTTTAAAAAAAAAAAAAAGAATAAGACTGAGAGCAAGGTGAAGAACTTTTGGTTTTGTTTATTCTGTAGCCAAGGCTAGCCCTGACCTCAGGGCAATCCTCTTGCCTCCAACTTCCAAGTGCTAAAATTATAGGCATCAGTTGTGACACTAGGCCTGATAGATCATAAAGATAATCCAAGCACAGTTTTTTGTTTGTTTGTTTGTTTGTTTGTTTGTTTAACCCTCTTGTCCAAAACAGAAGGAGACTTAAGAAGGGAGACTAAGAAGTATTCTCTAGGGTTCTGGAAAAAAACAAACACATGAGGGGTCAGGAAAGAAACTCTAATACCCATAAAAATGGAAAACTAGTCTGAGGTACTGCAAGCCCACACACATTGCCAAGAGCATACTCTGAACCCCAAATTTGGAGCAGGAATCTTCTGGTCAACCTGAGCTCTATAGACTGTCTCCCTCCCCAGCTTCAGCCTTAGTGCTGGCTGGAACGGACTGCTAAGCATGCTTACCTGCCTGCCTTTTCTGTTTTCCCCTGTGCTGCCTGATTGCCCACTGTCTTGAATCTCACCAAGGGACTTGGATGCCAGAAAACTTACCAGTGACAGTGGGGATGCACCACCTACAGTGCCTGCTTGGATAACAAAAGAAAACAGGCCCCGCTGTTTCCCAAAGAAAACAATCAAAGTTCAGTCAAAGCTTTGCAGCATGGCTCAGTGCAGTTTCCTTGGTTGCTTGCTCAGGGGGTAACCAAGAACAGGTGAGCCAGGCTTCAGTTTCAGGGAAGTCTCAGGAAGGAGAAAACAAGTTTTTCCTGGAAATCTGTCAAGCAGAATTTTCTGCTACAAAGACAGATGCCTTATATGCCAGGCCCTGTCCAATGAGACCTAGTCTTCTAGAGGACTGCAATCTCTGTTCATGTCCTCATGAGAGGTCACAAGAACCCAGCCCTCTACTCACCTAAAGAGCCGAAGGCACATCTTCTCCTGAGGAAATTCCTTGGGGCCTTCTACACTGTCATCATGGCTCTCGGTCTCTAGGTAGACATCCAGCAGCACACACAGCCTCTGTAGCTGGTTGGTCAAGAGCTGGTGACTGGGCCGAGGGCCACACAGCTCCTTATAGCACACGTTGACTTCACTCTCCATAGCCTGTGTGGGTAGAAGCCAGCACCTCAGCATTTGCTTCCTCAGTATGGCTGAGCACAGTGGCCATGCTTTTACCTCATGGCCGAGCAGGATGGCATCACAAGCTACAGTTGGTGCCTGCTCAGGAGTTGTACACACAGCTGTGCAATAGCCTTGTCCAGAGACCTCGTTTCCTCAAGACAATAGAATCCTCCTAATTATCACCCACCTTCCCACCCCTAATACCTCCAGCAAGGAACACGGGCATGTAGAGGAAGTCATGCCCTGTGGCCACAGGCTACAAAGTCCCACCAAGAGGCATGGCCTTGAGCAGGAGCTACAGCACCCTCACTGAATCTGAGTTTGCTATAATGCTTCTGAGTTTATTTACCATCTCACAGAAGCCCAAGGTGACAAAATTTTAAGAAAACCTCTTGGGTTTTTTGGAGGCAGGGTCTCACTGTGTAGTCTTGGCTGGCCTGGAACTTACTGTGTAGACCACACTGGCCTTGAAATCACAGAGATCTGTCTGTTCTACCTCCCCAGTGCTGCCACCACGCCTTGCTGTAGAGAGTGTAGGAAACCCTGAGTGCATGAAATCCCAAGTAGATTTGTGTTGTTGACAGGAACTAGCCTATCTAGGACCCTAGCCTCAGACCCACACGAGTATGGCAAAACCTACCCCTGCCCTACATGAGCTAGGAGGAATGCCAAAGCCTTTCTTGTTTCTGTGTGTAGATGTTGATGTATACAGAAAATGGGTATTTATGGCCAGGCGATGGCTCCCTACAGCCCAACCTGTTGAGGCTGGCCAAACCCACCTCCTTGATCCATCTCTGTACCATACATAACCCTGCTTCCCTACTCAACCTTATGTAATAAACATACTGGGCTTGGGGAGGGGCTAAGGTTTCTCCGGCTTCTAGCTGTCTGTGTCTGTCTGTCAGGTGCTGGCATGGTGTACTGGCACTTTACTAGTTAACAGTGCTAAGTGGGAAAGCTGTGGGCCGCAGGGAAACTGAGCAGTCCTGGTAAGTCCCTGTCCCAGAGTAACACACTGCCCATGGCCTCGGGAGCTGTAGACCTGGCCACTGCTCTCATCTCTAGGGCTTTCGCTGTCCCCCTGCCACCCATGTGGGTCTTACCCGAATATTGTCATCGTTGCTGTTGGTTTTCTCCCCTTTCCAGTTTAGACAGAGTCGGAAAACAGGTGGGATGGAAGAGTAGCCAGGGTTCAGTACCACAGCAGCCTGAAGTTTAGCTGAGAAGAGGCAAAAAAAAAAAAGATCAGTGATTACCCAGCCTTCCATAGTGCTCTCCACACGTCCCAGAGCCAACAATAATGCCTCCTCTGACTGACGTGCTGCCGAGCATGCTGTTACTGACTGTTCTAGAATGTAAGCTGAGCTGCCAGGTCCTCAGTATAAGGTACAGCGACTCTGGTTCCTCCAAAGATCGTGTTCTACTTGCTGGTGTTTGTCAATGGATTAAACCTGCTACCTCGAGAAATGTCATAATTTTAAAAATTGGGTGCATGTGTGTATATATGCTGGTGTTTGGTTGTTTGCCTCCATGTATCTTGGTACCAACATGCATGCAGCACCTTCAGGAGTCAGAAGAAGGCATTAGATCCCTGGGACTGAAGTTACAGACAGTTGTGAGCTGCCATGTAGGTGCCAGAGACCTCTGGATGAGCAGCCAGTACTCCTAACCACTGAGCCATCTCTTCAACTTTCTTTCTAAAAAGAATTTGTTATCACGGTTAAGAGAGTCTCATGTAGCCCAAGCTAGCCTCAAATTCAATATATAATCAAGAACGACTTTGAACCCCTGCTCCTCCTGCTCTGACTCCCACCTAGGACTAGTGGCAAATGGTCCCAGCTTCTCACATCATGTCTGTCTGAGGGAGGCTCTGACAGAAACTGTTCCCAGTAAGTAGCTGCAAAAAATACAAGACTGAGTCCAACCAGAACGGCCTGGCATCAGATCTGCATTTATAATCAGCAATGAAACTATCTTCACATATTACATTTCCCTCTGCTGACAGCCTCTGCCCCTTCCTCCCCTAGGAGTGCCAGGATTAGAGATACTCCATTCCACATGCTGACGTGGCTTCCAGGAATCAAGTTCAGGTCATTAGGATTATGCAGCAAGCGCTTTAACCCACTGAGCCCTCTCCCTGACTCCTAGATGTCTTCGGATTGGTACGTCTGATTTGCCTCATATGCATTACTGAACGTATAATTAAGTTGGTTCCCTCATGCTGCTGCCAGGTTGAACCTGCAGAAGTGGGCTCTAATGAGAGATAGCTGGGTTTTGGAAGAGAAGAAATTGCCTTCTGAAAGGCTTAAGGGACTTCTATCAAGACTCTGCTTCCTTTTCACCTGTGCCTTCTCCACATCTCTGCATCATCACTGCCATGAGGCTCCTCACAGATAGTCGTCAGGTCACCTGGGACTTTCAGCCTTCCAATAGTAAAGCTAAACTAGTTATGGTGGCTCATGTGTGCAATCCCAGTGCTCTGGAGACTAAGAAAAAAGGATCGAAGTTCAAGGCCAGCCTGAGCTGATCTCAAGGACAAAACTAAAACAGTGTGGCAGTGCATGCCTTCCATTTCAGAGGTAGATGGAGCTCTGTGAGTTCCAGACCAGCTAGAGCTACATGAGACTGTCTCAATAAAACAAAACACACACACACACACACACACACACACACACACACACACACACACACACACACAGGCCAATAGGATAAGTTCATTGGTAAAGATGCCTGCTCCTACACCTCATGACCCGAATTTGATCCTTGGAACCCATAAGGTTGTAGAAAAGAAGTCCCTCCAGCTGTCCTCTGATAACTTGTTATCACTTGTGTGTGTGTGCGTGCTTGTGTCTTATACCTGAGTGCACACACATACATTAAATAAATTTAATAAAAATTGCAACAAGCAAACCCACACACTTATGAGCTAAATAAGCTCTTCTTTAATAATGCTTCCAGCTTTGGGAAATAAATTTTGTTTAACTTATCTTTTGTGGCATTTGGGGGAATAAATCTAAGGTCTGAGGTATGCTAGGCAAGTGTTCTACCCCTGAATCTCCAGTTCACAAATCTTATTATATCACTCAACCTAATTGACAAATGAAGGGCCATGGACATCTTCCTCAGCTCAGGGACCATAGCTGTGAGGTGAGGATAACAGCCCGGTGCCTGAGCATGACGTCAGTGACCATCCTGGAAGGCCCTGGCAGGATCAGATGTCAGAAGAGCTAGGAACCACAGGATTGGGGTCCAGACTTCACAGGGACTGTGGAGAAGGAGGGAGGGTCTGTTATCCGATCTTTACAACCCAAGAAACAGCCCTGCCCTTCTGTTCGCAGGAAGAGAAGTGAAACAGAAAGCAAAACCAAGCTGAAAGCTGAGGTGAGACCAAGCTTTGACTCCCCCAGACTTTCCTCAGCTAGTGAGTGGGATAAGCCCACCCAGTGACCGTTGTGAGGATTTAATGACATGGAACTATGGCTGTGTATCAGAACAAGTCCTCACTAAAATGGGTGCCCCTAGTCACTAGTGTGTGTGAATCGCCATGAAGAATTCTAGGACCTTTTTGCTTCTTTTGTGCAACTTCCAGGCACTTGTGACAGACACTTCAGAGCAATCACCTACCTGTTCCCCTTTCAATAAGCGCCAGGTAGTAGAGATTGGTGTCTCCAGCCAGTCCTGCCTCTACGATGTCCTTAGTGAAGTGCAGCTCCTAGAACAGGAACCAGTATGAGCTGCTGCTCCTTGAAAGCCTCTGCACTGATGGCAGGGGTTGGGGACAGGAACTGAGAGGTGACATGCTCATAGTTCTACCTACCGTGTAATCTTCATGGGCAATTATCACCCACTTTACCAGTCGAGAAACAACTTTGGCAGGGAAGAGGTACTGGCAATCGCTGGTAACTGGCACAATGCCATGTTCTAAGAGAGAGCAAGGCAGGAGGCATTACAGGTAGAAATCAGGTGCCACAGCTGGGGGATTAGCAACTAGCCTGTGGCTCGGTGGAGGGCTGAGGTGGCCTTGCCACTTGTCCAGTACATGTGAAGCTCAAGAAGTGCCTGCTCATCACATGCCAGGAATAGAGGCATTCCAACCTGACATCTCCTGGGGTCAGGCCCAGCACCTGCACTCATGGTGCTTTATCCTTAATGCAGACAACGGAAGCAAAGCATGACCCTGAGGCTGTAACTAGCATCAGTGCCTCTGCAGCGTGAACTGCTAATTAGATCAAATAGCTGAGAGCACGGTTCTCTCAGCTGACCTTGACAGAAAAACCAACTGCAGTGTTCTGTGTCAGTTCCCTGCTGGTGTTTCAACAAACAAATATGCCAACAGAGGGACACTATCTGATGACAATCATCCAACCTTGACAATGCTGGCAATGCTGAGTGGGGAGCAAGGCCTGAGGGATTTGAGGTGCTGTGCTGGAGTCCACATGGAACCAAAGAACTGGCCTGGAGCCAGGGAAGAGGGTTCTTGTGTCCAGATAGGTCCTGGAAAACCAATGCCTAGCTTGACAGTGATTCTTTTGATTTACTTATTTTGTTTTTTTGAGACAGGGTTTCTCTGTGTAGCCCTAGACATCCTAGAACTTGCTCTGTATACTAGACTGGCCTCAAACTCATAGAGGTCGGCCTGCCTCTGTCTCCCAGGTGCTAGGACTAAAGGCATGTGCCACCAACACACAGCATATAGTGATTCTTTAAATTTTTTAAATTAATTTTTATTAATATGAGTATACTGTCACTGTCTTCAGACACATCAGAAGAGGGCATCAGATCCCATTATAGATGGTTGTGAGTCACCATGGGGTTGGTGGGATTTGAACTCAGGACCTCCGGAAAAGCAGTCAGTGCTCTTAACCACTGAACCATCTCTCCAGTCCTGACAGTGATTCCCTCCAAAACCTGCCCTATAAGTGTCTTGTAAATACCCATCACATTTCTACTGAATTAAGTAAAAGAATCCATGTGGCTACTACACAGGTCAGTGGTTCATGATAATCACCTGGGAACTTAGAAGAAAAGCCATGGGGCTCAACTGTACTTGGAAGTACTTGCTTAGTAGGTCTTAGGGAAAGGATAGTAGGGGGGACTCTGCATAACTACAACCAGTGAGCTGAATGTGAGCTCAGTGAATACAGGATCCCACTGTTCCTCCTCTCAGGCTATATGGGGTACCAGCATGGATTAGACTCTCATTAAATACCTGCCAAATTCATATGATTTGTGATGTATGCTCCTAGGATACGCTGCCTTGGTGGACCTGTGAACCTGTGCCCATGGCTTTGGTGTCCTCTGGGAGGGCTGACACAGAACTGATGAGTCTGCAGGGAGCTCAGACCTCTGTCTGAATGGGCCCTGCAGCTTTTCCCACTGCCACTAACATCTCCTGCTCAGTAAGGCCAGGAACACAGGTCTCCTTGATCTGTAATCAGGATTTACAAGTCCTGAGATAAAGGATGTGGTTTCTGTTCATATGATGACGGGGTGGCTGTCAGGCCCTAATCCTTGCCCCAGCTTACCCAGAGATGCGAACTGTTTGTGGAGAGCCAGGCGGGACTGCACCCTGGTCTTCAGCAGTTTCATGGTGGTCTCCATGTGGCTGGCGCTCTGTGAGTGGTCAGCCATCACTGTGTGCTAATAGTGAATGACAATAAAGGATACGTGTGAGAGCTCCCCTTTCCTTCTTCCAGGGGCTGCCATCCCCCCTGGGACCAGCCAGAATGCACAGCCATGTCCCGAGGCAGGTGCTTTTTGGGAATGGCAGTTTGCTCACTGTGGCAGGTAAAATGCTACACCTGGCAAAAAACACAAGATACCAGGGCTCCATGAATCTATGCCCAGCTTCTGAGAAAAGGCAGGCTTCGAAGGTGTCTGCCCTGGGATTCTACCCATCCTCATTTGTAGCATCCCTGCACATAAGCTCAAGGGCAGCAAAAGATGTAGCTGTGCCCTATCTGGGGCAAGACTGAGATATCTTTGGTTTAGACGGCTACACAGCTCCCATGGACAGCCAAGTCAGTTTAACACTTGAAGACTGGGTAGGGTATTTTAGTGTCCCGAGGCACTAAATGCAGGTCAGATCATAGCCTCCAAAAAAGATGTTCTGCTAGATCAAAACCATACGAAGCTATCAGAGGCCTTTCTATAATGTGTCCAGGTACCGCCCCTCAGCCAAGGAGGCGGGGTCAGAATACACACCTGGGGCTGCTCTTTGGGGAAGTGGAGGCCACCCAGCTTCTGTACCCACAAGTAGGGGTGACCTAACTCAAGTACATAGTCTCTCAAAGTCAGGATGCTGGAAATAAAAACAAGACAGAATAAAATAATGTTATGAGTTGGGAATGCAGCTCTGGAACGGCATCTTCACACAAGGCCTGATGCTCATCGCTAACACTGCATGGCCCCAGGATACACCTGCCCTGCAAACCCGTCCCACAAGCGGAAGCTGCCTAACTGCATAAGATCTCTGCCTGGAATGTATCTCCATTATTTACTTCTTTTGCCTGGAAACCCTTGTGCCAGTCATAAGGCAGATCTCGAAAAGGCGGTCGGTCTACTAACCGCTTTACTGTGCTACCCACATGCAAATCGGCTTCTAACTCTCAAACACTCAAGAGAACCAAAATGCACACATTTTGTTTTTGTTTGTTTGGTTGTACTTTTTTTCTGAACTTATGCTGAATTTATTCCTGTGCCTTAAGTTTTTGTTTCTTCAGGGATATCTTTTTCTTTTGTGCAGCATCCTCTACTGGCTTTGGAACCTTTTGTTCCTTTTCTTTGAGGATCATTCCAGGGTGGGGGAGTTGTATACAGGTTACTCTGGCCATGAGTTCTGTAAGGTTCTGCATGTCTTATGCACTTTGTTCAGTGACTAGAGAATCTACATCCAAACCCATATATCCAGCATTGCTCTGCATTTGTAAGCATGTGGAGCAAAAATTTAACATTCCTCTTTGGCCACTGACCCCATGTGTCCAACCCCCACTGTTTAGCCTAAGCACATCTACTAATTCCATGTTATGTGGCCCAATGGCAGCCATGGCTTATTTAAAGCGACATCTTTCAGACACTTCCCAGATAAATATATAACCGTGATGGCCTGCATAGTTTCACAGGTCTTTGTAAAATGAACACAAAGATTTTAACTTCTCAAGTTGCATCATTTTGTAGGGTTTCTGGGTCAGGAGATTAGTGATCTATCTTCATAGGTCACCTTAGGACACTTCCACATATTTATTATAGATACTGGGTTTTTGGTTGGTTGGTTGGTTGGGTTTTGGTGGTACTAAGGATCTACCCCACCATAGTACCACAGAGCCACAGGCCTAACACTAGTATCCCTACACTTCCCAATTGTCCATCTTCCCATGACATCCCTTTGCCTTCTACATAAGAACAGGAAGATGTCCCCTCCAGCCCCAAGGTCCTCTGGGTGGACCTAATAGGTCTCCAGATATAGTCAAAGAATCAGAAAAGGTTGAAACCCTATTTACTCACCCAACTTTATCAAACTGATACTGATTGGCTGGATTTGGAGTTTTCTTTCCATGATCTCCAGGATACAAGCAGCTCAAGACTGAGTCAGGAGACAGTAAGTCTCTGCAAAGAAAAGACTGCAGTGAGAATGCTGACCAGTGTGGAGTCTCAGAGTAGACCTGGGCATTTGAGAGTGGCAATGCACCATTCAGCTCTCAGGAAGCCAACCACCATCTTTTTGTTGTTATTGGGGTTTCTTTTGGGAGGGGGTGGTGTGTAGGGGAAATAAGATTTCTCTGTGTGGCTGGCTGTTCTGAAACTCACTCTGTAGACCAGGCTGGCCACAAAAAACTCAGAGATCTGCCTGCTTTTGCCTCTGAGTGCTGGGACTAAAGGCTTGCCCCAACACACCTGGCTCTACCACCATCTTCCACTGAATGCTTCCTGTGAGCCAAATCATTTATGTGCTTCAAGCCAGTGGACTCTTCACAAGCCTTGTGAACAGAAAGGATTATTATCCCATTTCTCAAGGTATAAACTCAAGGCTTTAAAAGATAGGACATTGAAGCTCAGGTCAGAAAGAAGAGCAATTTTTCCTTTATTTTGTGCACGTGTGTGTACTGTGGCACACAGAAGACAGTTCTCAGTAGTCACTTCTTGTCCTCTATCTTATTGAGGAAGGTCTCTCTGTTTCTGCCTGGTATAATATACTCCAAGCAATTGGGGCTGAAGGGTAAGTGATCATAGCTGTTTTTGTACAGGAGTTCTGGGAACTGCGTTCAGGTCATTGAACTGGGTACCAAGTGCTTTTATCTAAGAAGCCATCTTCCTGGCCCCTGAGAACAGGAGTCTTTAATATTTTGCTGCTTTTAAAATGATCCCTTCCAGAATTATATTGTGGGGCTGATAACATAACTCAGCTCATAAAGTGCTTGCTTGCAAAGCATGATCACCTGAGTTCAATGTCCACCATCCAAATAAACACCCAGGCACAGCAGCCAGGACACACCTATAGTCCCTGAGGAGGTGGGACTGAAGGATCCCTGGGCTTTCTGGCCAACCAGTCTAGCTGAATCTGTAGACTCCAAGATCAGTGAGACCTGTTTCAAAAGTAAGGTGGAGAGTGGCTGAGGGAAGACCCTAATGTCAAACCTTTGCTCCCCACACACATATATCTGCACATGTACACAGACACACAGACAAGTTATCTGGTAGCCAAGCACTACTTTGGAGAAGGAAAGCCAAATGAAATTATAAATAGAAATACTGCCAGAAATAATTACAGCAATAATTTTACATGATCAATTAAATTTTTATAAGTGAGCTGGACACTGAGCGCAGGTCCTTGATGATGTGATGTCTCTATATTGTACATATAGAAAGACAGTATACATCTGCAGGGCATGGTGTAGTAATTTGACAAACGAATTCAATGAGTAATGATTAGAGTAGTTAGCATTTCTACCTCTCAAAAGTTACTTATTCTTTTGGAGATAGGGTCTTACTATGTATCTTAGCCTGGAACTTTCTACACAGCCCAGCTAGAACTTGAATTCAAGAAGCAGGAGGATCTCTGTGAGTTGGAAGGTCTACATAGCAGCCAAGACTACACAGTGAGAGAGAGGTGGGGGGGGAGACAGAGAGACAGACACAGGGTGGGGAGGGCAGGGAGACAGAGAGAAACAGAGACAGACACGGGGGTGGGGGGAGACAGAGAGAGACAAAGAGACAGAAACAGAGACCTAGAACTACTCAGTGAAGGAAAATACAAGCTTTGGGCTCCCTCTGCTGGGAACAAAGTTAACTGCATCCAGCATGCCCCAGGAAACCCAAAAAACCACCTAGGCTGCAAGAAGCCTGAAGAAGCCAGGAAGCCCTCCCATCTGGCAGAATGGAAGGAGCTAGGCAGTCCGCTGCAAGAGGCACCACACCTGGGCCTCCTGAGCCTCAGGGTTCCCTCTCCAGCTGATGCTAGGATGGGGCAGTGATCCTCTAAGTGCAGGCTAGTTTACCCCAGTCTTTTCTGTCCTCTGTTCTTCCAGTCTGGACAGCAGGACAAGATTACCAATGTCAGGGCTTCCTAGGGACACTGTGGCTGCCTTACCACCAAATTAAGGACAACATTGGGGACTGAACGGAGCTGGGAAACAATATTTTAGCACTTTGGGACAAAAATGAGAAAATTTGTCAGTTTGGTCATGTTTCATACCATTCATGCATTATTGGCTGTAAAAAGCCTGGCTCTGCTCTAAATAACAAATGATTTTTATCTGCTGTGTAGTAAGAGGTCCCACAAATGTAAACCAGAGAGCACTTCTAAATTTCAGTCACTGTCAGGATTCCCAAACTTTGGGGACACAGTAACAGAAATCAATATGGCAAAGGATCCTCTGATAGCCAGAGGGGACTAGAGAACAGGGCTCTCAGCACATCCCCCTCCCACGTCTCTTCCTTCTGTCCCATACCCTGCACTGATGGGGGTAATCAGCTCCATGGTGGTCGTCACTTTGGCTTTCACTGTCATGATGTTGAGGTTCATGAGATAGTAGAAAGTCAGATGAAGCACACTGTTGTCTGCAGGAAGAGAAGAGTTCAGTTGTGAATCAAACACACAGAGGCCAGGCGTGGTGGTGCATATATTTAACCCCAGCTCTTGAAAGGCAAAGAAGCAAGAGGATCTCTAAGTTCTCAGCCACCTGTGGATATAGGAAGTTCTACAACAGGACTAAAGATGGACCAAAGTCTCCATCTCAAAAGAATAATAGAAACAAAACACCACATAAAATTAAAAATGGTCAGAGTGGCAGTTCAGAGGATAAAGTCACGTGCCACCTGATGGTCTCAGCTCAATTCCTGGGATATTCAGCAGAAAGACTCAATCCCCAATGTTCTCTGACACTGAAATATTACAGGCAAAGAGTCTCTGGCTTACTAGAGCTTTGCACAGCTTTGCACAGCTGACCACACTCTTAGGTACTATGAAGCTAAGTGAATGCAGTCAGACCTTTGCACTTCAGATCAAGCAGGACAGACAGCGGGTGCCTTTTCAGCATCTCCTTGCGTTTGTCATCCAACTGAACCCCGAGAGTGGGCCGACGCCTCTTCTGGACAAAACAAAAGCCCAAGCATGAGTCACGTGATCTCCCTTTGCATCTCTACCTCCCAGAGTCTCAGCTAGCCCACTGCCATGTTCTTGTCCCCCCAGACACTTATTCAACACTCCTCCTTTTGCTTTTAGGTCTTGAAAACATCATATTCCCACAACAGAAAATGGGCTCACCGTGGTCTGCTCCTCTTCAGCGTCTGAGTCGCTCTCATCATCTGAAGCCGCACAGAGAAGGCAGTGAAAAGAGAGGTAACTGCAGAGGCAGTCTGATAACAAACCTCAACCTTTGTATGAGTTCTTCAAATAAGTACTGAGTTAACTAGCTACTTCTTACTTGGTATAGAAAATAACATGGAAAGAAAGAATGACTTATAATCCTAGCAGCCCTGGCTTTGTGTGTGTGGAAACATGTGCGTGCAGAAGCATGTACTCGCGTGAACTCGCCCACCTGGGTGCACGAGGCCAGATATTGTACTCTGGATGCACTCGGTCACTTCTCCACCTTATTTTTGTTCTTTGGAAACAGGGCCTATGTAGACCTGACTGTCCTGGAACTCACTTTGTAGACCAGGCTAGCCTCAAACTTACAGAGATTTGCCTGCCTCTGCCTGCCAAGTGCTGAATTAAAGGCATGCACCAGCTGTTTTATTTTGAGGAAGTCTTTCACAGAGCTGGACATTCCTGCTAGAGGGGCTGGCCAGCCAGCTCCTGGGATCTGCCTTTCTCTACCCCCAACACTGAAGGTAAGAGCATACCCTGTCATACCCAGGTTTGTGTTTTGTTTTGTTGATGTGGGTGCTGGGGATCAGAACTCAGGTCTTCATGTTTGTGCGGCAAGCACTTTACCTGAGAAGCCATCTCCCCAGCCTCCAGTCCTGGTTTCCAAAGGTCTTTTGAATGTCATTTTCATGCAGCATAAAGCCCTTTTTTGGAGATAGTTTTAAAAGCAGCATAAGTAACAATGGCTGCTGATATAATTAGAGGGCTGCTGGGTGCAGAAGACAAGACCATTCTTTCATGTAATCTACACAATGATTCTATATGAGAATTTGTCTTTCTTTTGGAGGTACAACAGGGCAACACTGAGACATCTCAATATGTCATCTCGGCTGGCCTGGAGGTTGCTTTATTGACCAATCTGGGTTTAAATCACTGTAAATTTTCCCACCATACCTCCAGAAATCAGGGATTGTGGGAATCCACCTATAACCAGCTACCAGTTACCTTTTACAATGGGTCAAAAACACTACCTGCCTTTCTTAGGGTCAAAGTGCTCCTGGGTGCTAGAGGGTGGCAGGACTGAAACCCAAGGCTACATGTGGTGACTGGGAACTGAGTTCTCTTGGGCCTACCCTGAATTGACATAAGGTCAAGCCTCCTGTTATATCACACCAGTCCAGCTATATCTCAATCACCAAGACCTCAGCCGTGACTGGGTATCCTTGGTGAATATCCCATTCACCATGTTACCTTGGGAGTCCTCAGGGGGCTTGAAAAGAGCTTTGGCTTCGTCCACACTGCCTTCAATCGCCACGGACAACGTCTTATCTAGAGGTGAGAAAAGGCCTCTTGGAAAAGCTGCTGGAGAGGTTGCTGAGTACAAACCAACTCTGCAGCTTCACCTCTCTTATACCTCCCCAGCTCCTTCCTGAGTGCGAGAACAAACACTCCAAGACATAGCACCTAAAATCTTTTCTCTATGGTTGCTAAGAACAGATAATTCAGAGCACTGCTTCCCAGCTAAACATCTCTGGGACTGTGCAAAACCAAGAAACATAGACCCAGGGTTTGTCATCCCACAGGACTCTTCCACCAGCTATCCTAAGAAAGTTCACACCAAGAAGACAGCACCGGTCCCCATCCCAGAGATGATGGGTCACCTCTGTAAAAAGTTCAGTATTCTGCATGTCACCAAGCACCTGGCCTGCCTTATCTCATCTTATTGGGGAGCAGAGAAGAGCAGATAGGAACATGGATGCTACAGCCTAGTCCCAGACCTGAGTAAATTCCTGTTCCACTCATTACTGAATTTGTGACCTGGCAGATAAACTTACTAACTTGAAGCTCAGTTTCCATGTCTATAAAAGAGAGACCTGGAAATTAGTAGTGCTGAGCGACAGGAAACCAATGAACTAAGGGTTACATTTTTAGATACATTAATTTTGGGGGTGAGAAATGTAGCACAAAAGAGCACATGGTTAACATGCATAAGGCTGTGGCTTTGATCCCAAGCACCACAAAATAAGTAAATCAATATACTCTAAAGTCTCAGGTTGTGTGAGGCATACATTAGAATACATGTGTAGAGAAACTTGGTACTCATGAAGTAACAAACCACACTCAGGAAATGGAGCAGAGTCAGAGTCCACTTCAGGTTGACTGGACTTGAGCTCGTCTCTCGAGCACTCAGGACAATCTGCTCCACTCTGCCTAATGTGTCATGAGTAGTCTCTCGGTATGTTTCTGTGGAACTCTGGGATCCTACTGCTGTGGGCAAGTGCAGCACTCTAGTTTCTCTGCCTTCTTCCTTCCTGACAGTAATGAGACATCGAATTGGGCCTAAGCTACACCCAGTTCCTGCTCCTCTGACTTAGGGGTAAGAATGTCACAGAACCCTGAAACCCATTTGCCCAACAACACTTTGAAGAAGGAGGGAAGACTTCTCCCAACAGCCACCTACTGCTTTATGTCTGGAAACCGCCCCATCCCAAGCAAGCAAGAAAGTGTCTTGAGGACCAAGTTCACCCTCCACATGCCAGGCAGTCACTGTACCACAGTCACCGTCCTTACCCACAACAGCCTTTAATAGTTTAGTCTTGAATTCTACAGGAAAACAGAAGTGCAAACAGTAGAACTTTAAACACAAGAGAGTTACTCACCCTGTCTAGGGGGCTGGGAGGAGGGTTTCATATGAGCTGATGATGACAACGGAAGAGAGCAAGGGGGGAGGAGGAGACAGACGGACCAAGGAGACACAAGAAAAGACACAGTAATGTCCTAGTGCCATGGCTGGGCCAGGGCATGCACAGGAACAGTGTATGTCTGTCTGATGCCATGGGATAAGGTGTGAACAAGAAAGAAAAGTTTAGTGCTAAGTGAAAGCTGTGCTGGGCAGAGCAAAAACTTTAAAATCCTCAGCAGAGTCGAGGCTGTCCTGAGTGGCCAGGGGTTCATCCTCTCACTGGGAGATGCACCATAAATCATGCAGGCTGTTTCAGGCCTGGGGAAGCCTGGGAGTGCTGCCTAGGACCCCAGTTCACCAAGCACCCACCCCCAAAAACACAACAGGAGACGATGATCGACCTGCCAGGTGTATCTTGAGGGAGTGAGCGTGTGAGAGTGGACATAGGCGGCCTCATAAAGATCCAAAGCCGTTCCTAACATGCCATCACATTAGTCACACCTCAGACTAGCTGGTGTAGCAGCCACACTGAAGGTACAAAGGGGAGGCAGCATCTGCCACCTCAGGGCTCTTGGGCAAAGCTGGGGAGCTCTCCTGGCAGGCAGTCCTTCCTCACTATGGCCGCTTCTCCCATCGCCCCCTCCCTGCCCAGCCCCCATACTCACCACAGGCCTGCCCATATGCAGTGGCCTGCACAAAGAGCACATAGAGGGGAGGCGGCAGGTGCCGGGCAGTCTCGTACTGCTTGTGTGCCTGGTCAAACGGCATGAACAGGTATTCTTGCACTGGCAGGGAAGCCTGCAAGCAACGGAAGATTTTTAGTCTGCTCACATGGAGGCTTTGTGACTATTTCTTTACCCTTTTCGCTGCACTGGAGACTGAGTCCAGACACTTGAACATGTGAGGCAAACATTCTATTACTGAGCTCTGTCACCTAGCAGCTAGTATTTATTTACAAAAATGATACATAATAAACTAGTAGAACTATGGTGAAACAAAAGCTCAATATAAAAATATACATTTTATAACAGCAAGAGAGTAAGAAAATGGAATTATGAAAAAATGTCACTCACGTATTTCTGACAGAATCAGAAAACATCAAAGAGCTGAAAGTGTGACTCAGTTGCAGACAAAACGAAAAAGAAAGGGGCAGAGGGAGGATGGAAAGAAAGGAAAAGAGTAATGTGTCACACTCACCATCACAAGTCCCTGGTGAAATGAAAAATACAAGACAAAAAAAAAGCAGGGACATCCAGATGAGTCAGCAGGGACATGCACTTGCTACCAAGCCTGCTGGCCACATGGTGGAGGGGAAACTGATTCCCGAAAGGTGTTCTCTGACCTCCACCTTCATGACACACACACAACACACATACACACAAACACACAAATATACAAATAACAACTTTAAAGACAACCGCCAGACTGGCTAAGACTAGGAGCAATGGCAGTTTCAAGCACTGGCAAGGATTCTGATGGATGTCAAGTTCCACTGTAGGAATACCTGTCAATCTGCGCGGTCACTTTAGGAAATGGTATCAGAGGCTGCCAAGCTAAATGCACGCACAGAAGAATCTACATGACCCAGCAGTTTTATACCTAGGTACACACTCCACAGAAATGTGTACAGTTGAGGACCAAAAGACATGTATAACAATACTCAAAGGTACATTAATTATAACAGATCCAATCTGGGAATATCTGAAATCAAATTATTACAAAAAACAAACAAACAAGAAAAAAAAAAAAACTTGATACTCAAGAGTAACACCGATAAATTTTAAAAATACCACTGGGCAAAAGAAACCAGACACCAAAGAGTTTATATGATTCTTTTTATATAAAACTCAGATCCAGAGAAAGTTAGTCTATGACGTTAAAAGCCAAAATAATGGTTACTGAGGGGCAGGAGAATGTAGTGTCTGGGAGCTGGAAATGAAAAAACAGGGCCCGGGCTAGAAAGACGGCTCAGCAGATAAGGGCACTGGCTGCTGTTCTATTCGTCCTGGGTTCTGTTCCCATGGGTAACATGGTGGCTCACAACCACCTATAACTCTAGTTCCAGAAAAATCAACCCCTTCTGATTTCTCAGGGTACCAGGTACATATGTGGTGCACATACATTTATGAGGCAAAACATTCATACACACAACATTTTTTTTAAAAGTTATAGTCTTGATCTTGAATAGTTATCTAGATGTGTTCACTAAATAAGCGGTCACCTAGCTATACATAAAGTATTATATGCTTTTCTATGTAAAGTTGCTGGTATTATTCTTTGGTGATGGGGAATGAACCTAGTACTTCTGGATACTAAGCATGCAATCTTCCACTGAATTGCATTTCAAGCCTCCACTTCCAAGAAATTAAGAATTTTATATTTTAAGCCAAGCAAGATGGCACACACTTTTAATCCTGGCTCTTAGGAGGCAAGAGAATTTCTGTGAGTTCATGCTATGTAGTGAGACCCTGTATCAAAAACAAAAACAACAACAACAAAAAAAACCCACTAAACTTTTTTTAATTTAAATTTTATTTTTCTTTTATGCATATGGATGTTTTGTCTGCATGTGTGTCAGTGCATGTCCACAGAGGCCAGAAGAAGGTACCGGATCCCTAGAACTGGAGTTACAGATAATTGTGAGCTGCTGTAAGTGCTCTGAAAATTGAACCTGGTCCTCTGAAGAGCAGCCAGTGTGTTTAACCACTAAGCCATTTTCCTACCCCAAAGTCATGACTTTTTAAAAAAAAGAGAATCAGGTCTACCTATGTTGCCCAGGATGGTCTCAAACTCATGACCTCAAGTAATCCCCTTCCTTAGTTGTTGGGGCTACAAACATACATACCCAGACTTATTTTTAAAATAATGTATGTATGTATGGAATCAGAAAATGAATTCAAGGGGCTATGGAGATGGCTCCATCAGTAAAGTGCTTGCTGCTCAAGCATGAGGGCCTGAGTTCAGATCCCAGCAACACATGATGACAAGACTGCAATCCCAGCTGCTGGTCAGTTAGTCTAGCCAATGGGTACACTCCTGTATCAATGAATAAATGAGGCCTACAGAAGACACAGGTGCCAGTCTCTAACACATATGAACACATACACAGATACACACCACACGCAAAGATAAAAAAGAAAAGAACTGGTCTTGAAGGGGCACATCTCTAATCCTAGCACTCGGGAGAAACAGGCGGGTGGATCTCTGTCAGGAGCCATAACATAACAAGCTAATAACTAGCTGGTGATCAGGACACAATCATTAAGTAACAGTACACCCGTTTAGAGCAGATCTCTGCAGATCTATGAAGATGTACTGTCTTGCAGTAATGCTATATGGACATATAAATAACTTAAGTCTTAAGGATGATCCTATAAGAATTCCTAAACTTATAACTGATTATTGAGCTCTTTTATAGTGAGACTGCCATTAGGTCATTTCTGATAGCCAAAACTGCAATGAGAACTCTGCCAGTCTCCCAAGTGACACCAGCTAATTACTCTTAGATGGTAACCAGACTTTCTCCTACTCAGAGCACATTCCAAGAGGTTGGAAAACATGTACACTCATACAGATTGATTCTATACATGTTAAGTGGAAGCTTTTCAAATGCCAGAGAGCCATCCACTTTTCTTCCCCAGCTCCTGAGGTTCTGGGTGAATCAACTACAAGGAACCAAGTTTAAATGCCTAGGGACAGCAAGCTGGTGAGGAACCTGAAAGCGATGGATAAACAACAGTCCAGGCGTGTGAGTGGGAAAGCCCAGAGTGTGGTAGATTCTGTGGCAGGTCTGTGGTAAAGCAGAGCCACACTCACCTGCATGATGCTGTTGAGGCGAGGCTGGAGGCTGCTCAGATACTCCTTCTTCACCTCAATCTCCTTGAGGATCTTCTCCTTGTTGGACAGACATTCTCGGTACTTCTCTGCCAGCCTAAAGGGGCACACAGGGCACTGTCAGGAATGTCTGCAGGGATAGCAAAACATACCTGCTCACTCTCAGACCCACTGAAACAGCTGACTATTCTAATGACAGCCAGCACTGACTATATGACAAGCCCTTTAGTAAGTTCCATACAAGCACTATCATACTTAGTAAATACATAAATCCTCACATATATTGACTTAAAACTATTTTATTTTGTGGGGGTGGGGGTGGGGTAGGGCAGGGAGAGGATCCCTCTGTTATACTTGTGTGTGGAGATCAGAAAACAACTTACACTAGTCAGTTCTTTCCTACCATGTGGTTTTTAGGGATCAAACTCAAGTTGTAGTGAGAATTATAGCAAGCCAAGGGGAACAAGCCAGTACACAGCATTCCTCCACTGTTTCTGCTCCAGTCAGACTCCAGCTTCCTGCTCTGTGTTCCTGCCTGGCTTTCCTCAGTGAGAGTGTGAGCTGAGGGTCTTCCCTGAGTTGCTTTTGGTCATGGTGTTTCATCACAGCAAGAGAAGCCCTAACTAAGACAAGCAGCAAAGGTATTTAGGAGTTTAAGATGTGGCTCAGTTGGTAGAGCGCTTGCCTAGCACCACAGAAATTCAGATGTGATGGTGAACATCTAAATCCTAGCATCAGAGGTGTGGGGGGGGAGAACAGAAGTGCAGAGCCACCCTTGACAACAATGTACGTTTGGGGAAAGGCACTTGCTCAGCAAGCATAAAGGCCTGAGATCAACCCTAGAAACTCAAGGGAAGGTGGGAGGAGAGAACTAATTCCACAGTACACACACACACACACACACACACACACACACTTTAAATACATGAACTCTCTAAAAGCAGGCAGCAGCACTCTCTTGGCTTGGGTCTTATACTACCTAAGGAGAAAGCCAGCAAGCACAAATGTTCACCTCTCTTCTTGACTGGGGACACACAGTGACCAGTGGCTTCTCTTTCCCCTCAGTTGCTTGTTAGGGTATTTTGTCAGAGTCACAAGGAAAGTGACTAGTACACTTAATAAACAAACAAATGGGTTTCACTGTGAAATATTCATGAGTATTTATCATTCTATCTTGTCACCCTGACTGCTTTTCCCCATGTCTCTCCCCATTTCTTACTTACCTCTATAATCTGTGTGTAAAGTGTGTGTACATGCACATAAACGTGTGTGTGTGTGTGTGTATACTCATCCATGAGAGCACATGTAGAGAGCAGTGGTCAATCCAACTATCTTTCTTCATTATTCTCTGTCTAGTTTTTGAGGCAGGGTCTCTCACTGAACCTGAAGCTCACTACATAGGCTGGCTGGCTAGAAATGTCATGGGAGGGGCTGGAGAGATGGCTCAGTGGTTAAGAGCACCGACTGCTCTTCCAGAGGTGCTGGAAGGTGGCTCACAACTATCTGTAATGAGATCTGATGCCCTCTTCTGGTGTGTCTGAAGACAGCTCCAGTGTACTTATATATAATAAACAAGTAAACCTTTAGAAATGTCATGGGAGCTACCAGTTTCTACATCTCGGACTCATGGCACTTCACCCAGCTTTTTCACATGTACTTGGGGTCCAAATTCAGGGCCAGAGCCTTGTACAACAAGTACTTTACCTATTGAGGCACCTTCCAGTGCAGATTCCCCCCCTTGCAGTGTTGGGCATTGAGCTAAGAACCTTGTACATGGTGGGCAAACATTCTACCACTGAGCCACATACCATCACCTCCAACTTCTTACTGATAACCTTATAACGGTCATAAGCCCACATGAAAGAGGTCAGTCAAGTTTGAATAATATAGGATGAATTAATAAGAAAGTAAGATTTGGTCCTGGAGACTATTCGGCCTAATCCTGGGTCATGACCAAGCACCGTCACTGTGAGATTAGCCAGGCCTGGAAGGAAAAAGCTCCACCTTTTCCGCTGCTCCAGCTCCCAGTCCAAACGTGCCAGTGTCTGTTGGTGAGGGTCGCCCATGGTGATCTCTGCCTTGCTGATGTTTGGTGGAGCCTCTGAATAAAATTCCTCTAAACTGACCAAATCAATTTCTTCATGCTTTGACCTACAAACAAAAATGAAGTTCTCAGGCAGCCATTTTCAGAACCCCAAACTGTGAGTTACCAGTGACATAACACAAGGTCATTTGTGCAGCTCAACCTATTTATCCACAAATCAGCTGAAGGTTTGAGATGGATGCTTAATGAATTTACAAACGTCTCCTGGCTAAGAGACTCAGAATCCCAAGACACATCACCATGGAAGAATAAACCTAAGAGTCTACACATAACTTAAAACATTTTCACTGTATAAGATGAGAAAAAGCAGGCTTGGCAGAAGTAGAAGTGAACAAAATCTAGAAGCTTTAAATTTTGCTTGTTTGGAGAAAAGATGATTCTCTGCAGGGTTAATGTCACAAGTGTTCATGCCATGGCCACATAAGTATCACAGCTGTACATGCTGGCCTCACCTCTGGCCTCGCCTCACCAAGTTCTTCAAAGATGGGTGCTTTAGTCTGTTGAAACCTATTACCTTTTATTATATATATTATATAATTTACATATATTTAATTCTTCCATTTTTTCAATTTGTGGGGTTTTTTTTGGGGGGGTTAATTATTGTTTTGTTTTTTCAAGACAGGTTTCTCTGTTAGCCCTTGGTGTCCTAGAACTCACTCTGTAGATCAGGCTGGCCTCAAATTCACAGAGCCTCTGCCTCCCAAGTGGTGGGATTAAAAGTGTAAGCCACCACTACCAGGTTCCTTTCCCTTTTTCAAGTGTGTCCGAGATTACAGAGCTAGTGAGAGTCAGCGGCTGCACACTGACTGCAGAGCCCACAGTCCGTCTTTGTGGCCACTGCCTGCACTCATTATGGTCTAGCTCGGCCAACCTGCATGAAGCAAAGATTACAGAGGAGGGTGTGACATGCTTTTATGCTGTTTTTCTACATTCTCAACTGTTATACTTTCAAAAACAGCACTGGAGTGGGAGCCACATTACTTTTTCAGTGGGGCAAGTAGGTATTGGTATTCTATGACACAGAGGTGAATAAATCGTTGAGGAGAAAAACTACTTTTACCAAGTGCTGAGCTCAAACCTCAAAAGGGGCTGAGAGGCTTCCATGGTTCTTTGTGTCGTCTGAAATGACTGCTTGAGGTTCTCCACTCGAAGTGATGGCTCACACCGAGCCATGGAAGAACAGGCATTACCACAGACTGGTGAGTCAAACCCTGTCCTCCCGAACTCACTTGAACTCCAGACACTTGGTGATCTCTTTCTGCAGGTGCATCACTTCGTAGAGCAGGTTCTGTAGCTGCAGGTGGTAGGCATCAACTTTCTGCTTGGCCTGAAGGGAGAGTGAAGTGAGCAGAGCAATCTGGGGTGGGACTGGCCATCAGCAAAGTCAGAGAAGGGGCAAAGGGTGAGTTAGAAAGGGACAGACAGGAGGTTTATTAAACTCTACCTCGTGGGTCTGATCTCTTCCTTTCTTTAACCTGATATGGGCTAATCGGTTAAGCTTCTTTAGAGTCATGAAATGCACACAGCTCTGGATTCTTCGTTCTTCAATTTCAATGGCCTGTGCACAAAGAGACTGGTAAGGCCACTAACAGACACCAAGCCCACCCCATGCACGGCCATCAGCAGAGTCTAACGGGAGCCCGGAACAGTGAGAAATGTCATACAAGAAAATGAAAGGGTTAGGCTAAGCATGATAATCCCAGTAATGAGGAGGCAGAGGCAAGAGTTCAACCAGCCTGGTCTACACTGGGAGTTTCAAGACCAGCCAGCGCTACATAGTCTCAAAGGAAAAAGAAAGGGAGGAAGGGGGGATGACAGAAGGGAGGAGGGATGGGATGACGATATAAAGTTTGGTTATAATACTAAATAATACTAACACTACAGAACATAACTATCTTAACAATGAAAACAAGACTGCTGGGAAAAAGCGAATTCTTCTTTAAATCACCTGTCTAGTTTTTAGACACATTGTTTAGTTTTACATCTGCCTGAGTAATGCGTTTAACATCCATGATAATTTTATTTTGGGCTCTATGACTTATTAGCACTTCTCAACACTCAGCAAAATGACTGCATGTAAAAATATTAAGTCAATAATATCAAATTATATTTTTTAAAAAGTATCTTGTACTTTCATTATTATAATGGAAATGGGGCTGTTATGACAAATTCTGACAAATTAAAGGCAGACCTCTGGTGCTTCTGGACCCCAACCCCGAATTGCAGAAGGAGCCCTAGGTTGCAGACATATGAGATTTAGTGTGCCTGTCCTTTCTCCTTACCACATCCTTGCTGCCCTTGCTCTTCAGGTCCTGGATCTCAGCCATCAACCTTTGTAGCTCCTGGCAAGTGTACTTGTACAATTCATAGTCTCTGCCAGGGTCCCGCAGGTCAACCTCAGCCTCCTCACTGTAGTATCTGCCTTCCTGTGAAGGCAAGAAACGAGGTTATGGGTGAGGGTCTCCCTGCCAGTATCAGGGACAGGAAGAATAAAAACCTTCATTATGTAAGAACATTACAATTGCCAGGGTGTGGTCAGTCTGGGCTACACAGTGATTCCTGGCCAAGTAGACAATACAATCAAACACCCACACATGTGGTAACACACATACACATACAAAAAATTAAAAAACACTATTAGCCAGGCCTTGTGGCATAATCCTGTAATTGCAGCACTTGGGAGATTGAGGCAGGGTGATGTTAACTTCAAGTCAGCTTGATCTACAGCACAGACCTATCTCAGAAAACAAGCAAATTAGCAATGCTGTGATCAGTGCCAAAAGAAAAAAAATCTCTACAGTATTCTTGATTTCCTGAAACTAAGGGAAATGCTGTTGTTTTGTTTTTCTATTTATTTATTCTGTCCATAAATTCCCATTTACATGTACAGAACTCATCCTAAGGATCTGGAGCAACAGTGAGGTGATGAAGAGCACCTGCTGATCTTGCAGAAGACCCAGCTTCAGTTCCCTACATAGTTGCTAAACTCCAGTTCAAGGGAACCAGCGCCCTCTTCTGTCCTCTGCAGGCACTGCACACAATGATGTGCTTAAAATACTCAAAGGGGGAAAAAACCCAAAACGTATACACACAAGGACAAACATTTTTTAAAAAATGAGCTCTGGGTTGTAAAAGAGGACTTATTTCCTGCACTTGTTTAGAAGTTACTGCCTACAAGTTAAATAAACAAGCGCTAAAAGTAATGTCTCTCGATACAAGGTTCTAATTCAGGGCCTTGCACTGTCTGAAAACAGTCTCTACCACTAAGCTACGCACAAGCCCATGTTGCTTTTTAACTTAAACTGATTTGTTTCCTTAGTCTACTTCAAAATAACAAGCAAGCCAGTTGTGATGGCACACACCAGTAATTCCAGTACATCCAGATGATGATCCAAGATGATCTTAAGTTTTGGGTTAACCTGGACTACATAGTGAAACCCTGTTTCAAAACAACAACAAAAACCCATCAGAAACCAACTAGCCTGGGGCTGGAGTGAAGGCTCAGGAGTTAACAGCAACCAGCGCTCTTCTAAAGAACCTCGGTTCAATTCCCAGCACCCACATGGGGGCTTACTACTATTTGTAACTCCAGGTCTATCTAGGGATTCAATGTCCCCTTCTGGCCTCCAGGAGCACTGCATGCATGTGGTACACAAACATACATGTAGGAAAAACATCCATATGCATGATTTTTTTGTAAAAGTTGCTAAACAATGGTTAAGAGCACTGACTGCTCTTCCAGAGGTCCTGAGTTAAAAAACCCAGCAACCACATGGTGGCTCACAACCATCTGTAATGAGATATGATGCCCTCTTCTGGTGTGTCTGGAGACAACTACAGTGTACTTATATATAATGAATAAATAAATTTTTAAAATGACTTAAAAAGTCATCTATTTGTCTATATAGCTTCACAACAACATCACTACAAGACAGTACATCTTCATAGATCTGCAGAGATCTACTCAAAAGAGGTGGGCTAATATCTAGTGATTATTATATATGCTTAAAGAATTGCTAAACAACCAAAACAGCTAGGTTATACAAAAAAGAGCAGAAACTCAAGGTCACCCTCAGCTACATACCAAGTTCAAGGCTAACTGGGTTATCTGAGACCCTGTTTCAACAAACAAACAAACAAAAATCCTACATGTTAAGTCATGGATCAGCTTAACAGATTCCAAGAGAGAGAAATAGATAAAAGAGAATCCTGGGCACAGAAGTCCTGTGGACACAAGCCTCTGGCACCAAAAATGAGTTCTCTGGGAATATCTGGAGCTGTGCAGTCAGTGCACACATAGGCAATCTGGGAATAGCGTGCTTGGACACACTCTCTGTGCAAATATCCAACAGGCCAGTGCTTTAGGCTAATGCTCATCTTTTATCAAATCGTGGGAATTCTAGTCATCTGGTTGGTATGGGCAGCCAGAAGTGCGTTTCAGTACACGTGGCCCTGAGCTCCTCCACACTCACAGGCAGTTCTTTGGCCACAGACTGCAGTTTGCCAGCAGCATGGAATCTTACCTGTTCCGTGTCAGACCGATTCCGCTTCCCTTCAGTTGGGGCTCCATCACTACGAATCACTTTGGGTTTCCGTTTTTTACTGGATTCTGATGACATTGTGTTTCCAGGTCAGAGAGCTGCTAAGGAGAGAAAGCTTCTAAGGACTTCTCTCCCACAGAGAAATGAAGAGATGGCTCAGCAGTTAGAAGCACTTGTTGCTTTCCCGATGAACTAGGTTTGACTCCCTGCATTCATCTAGAACTAAGCTCCAGGGCATCTGATCCCCTCTGACATCTGAAAGCACCAACTATACATGTGGTGCACAGATATACATGTAGGAAAAACACACATACACATAAATATTTTAAAAATAATTTAAAAATACATTATATGAAAAATTCAAAGAATTAATAAAAGTAATTTAAAAAAGAGAAAGAAAGGGCTACTGACTTTGATCTAAGCACTTTATGGAGATGTACACACTTGGTTGCTTTACACAGACATTCAGATAAGAACCACTACCATCGAGCTAGAGAGATGGCTCAGTGGTTAAGAGCACCAACTGCTCTTCCAGAGGTCCTGAGCTCAAATCCCAGCAACCACATGGTGGCTCACAACCATCTGTAATGGGATCTGATTCCCTCTTCAGTGTGTCTGAAGATAGCTACAGTGTACTCATATACATAAAATAAAATCTTAAAAAAAAAAAAGAACCACGACCATCTGTACCATCTCACAGATGAGAAAAGCACGGCTTAGAGAGGTGATGCTTTACCAAGGCTGCACAGCTAGTGTAGGCCCATCTGATGCTACCCCACTACTTATGGCACCTGCAGTACTGCATCACCCAGTCTCACCAGCATCCCTGCTGCCTCCCTGTCTGGCTCTAATATGCAAATAAAGAAGAGCTAGGCGCTGTGGCACGTCTTTAATCTCAGCACTAGGGTGACAGAGGTAGGAAGATCTCTGAGTTCCAGGCCAGCCAAGGCTATATAATGAGGCCCCATCTCAAAAAACAAAAACAACAGAAGAAGCAAAACTAAGTAAAGAACAAAGTCTATGTTTTAAGAGGTTCCTCCTATTGTCACCCCAACTTCCAAGGGGGGTAGTTTTGTCCAACAACTTCATTCTTGTTTCATCTGAAATTAAATGAACAACAGCCCTTCGGGGCTTGTAGGAGCACTGATATATAAAGTACATCGCTGAGGGTGATGAACGTGGTTTGGGGCGATACCTGAATAATCACATTATGCTAAACACCAGAGGACAGGTTAATCTGCCTTGCCTTCTCTTCGGAATGTAGCTCGTGCTGCCTTCAAACCGGAGACCTTTCTGCCTCAGCCTTAACAGTGCTAAGATTATAGTTATGGCTCCCAATGCTGTGCTACCATTTTTCTGGCCAACTGCCATGGCGTATGCCTTTAATCTCAGCACTATAGGAGTAGGGAGCAGGGAGCAGAGGCAGGTGGATCTTTGTGAGGTTGAGGACAGCCTGGTCTATGTAGTGAGACATCATCTCAAACAACAAAAATCACAAACAAAACATCTAATTGCTTCAAGTTTCCTAGTTTATTGTTAACATTTACAAATGCCAAGGTTCTTGTAAGAAATGGAGTTTCAGGTTGGAGAGATGACTCAACTCTGACTGCTCTTCCACAGGTTCCTGCTGCAATTCCCAGCATCCACATGGCAGCTCATAGCTGTCTGTAACTCCAAAATCTAACACCTCACACAGACACACACGCAGGCAAAACACCAATGCGCATGAAATAAAAAGAATTTAAAAAATAAAAGAAATGGATTCTCTCTGAGCCTTAGACAAGGAAACCAAGACAGAATTTATTTTAAAAGATGTTCTCATCATACTATGTATATTATGCAATTCTATCATCACCATAAGACAAGCACAGGCAGTTTCCTGTTTATGGCATGCACACCTCAAGTTTTCTTCTACCAAAGGAACAATAAGTTTAAAAACTGATGGTGACTAGAGAAAGGACTGAAGGACCTGACAGGGTCTGCAACCCCATGGGAAGAACAAAATGATCAAGTAACCAAACCCACCACAGCTCCCAGGGACTAAAACACCAACCAATGAGTTTGCATGGAGAGACCCATGGCCCCAGGTGCATATGCAGAGGAGGATAACATTCTCTGGCACCAATGGGAGGAGAAGCCTTTGGTCCAGCAAAGGCTCGTTTTCCCAGTGTAGGGGAATGCCAAGGAACTGAGGTGGGAGAGGGTGATTGGGAGAGGGAGCACCTTCCTGGAGGCAATGGGAGTGGGGTGGAATTGGGGGAAAGGGATAACATCTGAAATGTAAATGCAGAGAATATCCAATTTTTTTTAAAAAAAGTAAAGGTGAAGTAGGGGATGTAATTCAGCTGGTAGTGTTGGCCTAGAGTACTCAAAGCCCCGTGTTTGATCTCCCAGACCACATAATACTGTGTGTGGTAGGTAGGACATGCCTGCAATGAGAACAGGTCAGAGTTAGAGCTGGCGGATTATCGTTTGCTATATAATGTGTTCAAGTCAGTATGGGCTACATAATAAAATCCTGTCTCCAAGGGGGAAAAAAAGGGAGGGAAGGGGCGGATAGACTGTGAGACAGGATAGTGGTGGACACCAGTAATCACAGCACTTTCGTGAATGGGACAAAAAGGATCTTTGCGATTGTGAAGCCAACCTGGACTACAGAAGCCAGCCAGACTAGACTATAGTGAGTGCATTTAAATCGTCATTAAAACAGGAACTTCTTCTTACTGCCCGGGGCCCTTTGCAGTATAACTTAAGAAAAAAATTCTTGTTTTCTTTTTCTTAAAAGTTAAGATAAGCAAAATAGTTAATGAACCAAGTACACTAAGTCAGGCCTGCTAGCTAGGAAAAGAAGGGACAACAAAAAGAAAAGCCGAGCCTCTTTCCCGTCTAACGTCCTCACTTGGCACTCTCAGCCTTTATGCTCCAGCAATAAATTTTCTTTACTACGACTCCTTGGAGTCTTACGCGACGCATTATAAGCGAAGATAACGCTTCTCTCTCAGAGGACCGCAGGCGGCGACTGCCAGTGACAGCTAACCAAGTGGCGGGTTCATCTGACAAAAGCCTCAGGGTGGCACGGAAAAACCTGGAGAATCCCAACCGCCACACAGGAGCGTTTCCCACACACACAAAAGGAGCACAGACGATGTGTTTTCACCACCACTGCCATGAGCACTATCAGAAGACTACAATGGGGACAGAGGATGCTGCTCCGGTTTGTTCCCGGAAAAAGGCCACGAGCCCTGGGGGAACCCGATAGATGAAGACCCCAAACCGGAATCATGCATCGTCCCGTCTGCATCCCAAGCCCCGTGCGCCCAGCGAGGACCTGCAAGCCCAGCCGGTTGCCCTCCAACCTCACTCACCAGAAAACTGTTCACGCCTCCCAGCCAGACAGCCACTTCCGCCTCGCGACCATAGAGAAGCGGAAGGAAAGAGCCACAGACCGGAAGTGAGACAGAGGCCAGATGCAGCTTGGGAAGCTAAGAAAGGGGCGTGTCCCAGCCGGGAGGCATTTCTATTAAATTGACTGTGTTGACAGTTCAAGAACCTGTGCTTCGTTTCCCTTCACCAGCGCGTGAAGTAGGGGGCCCTCCGCCGACCCACTTGAGTGAGTTTGTGGTACGCTCAAGGAAGCACAAGTGTCGTTGTGCTATAATTTGGAACCTAGTGGATTTTTGCCTTCTGACTTTGTGCTAGAAACGGGCTCACTACATAGCACCATTTGCCGGCCTTGAACACTGTAGGTCAGGCTGGTCGCTAAAATCTGCGTACATTGGTCTCACTGGACTTAGAAGGCAGGTATCACCACGTCCGGCTCTAACTTGACTTTTGATACTATTCGGGATCACTACACCAAAAAAAAAAAAAAGGAACTGAGTTAGGCCGGGGCGTAATCTTGTATTACACTTGCTTCCGCTTCACACTAGCACATCAGTTTTTGTTTTCCCAAGACAAAAACCAGTACTTAATGCAGTATCTGTAAACTTCAGGTGTTTCCTGTTCTTGGCATTTCTGGAGTGAATTCTGTTCTTTTGCAGCTTGAAACCTGTACGGTGAATACCTGGCTTCTCAGTAACAGTTCCCTCTTTTGCTTGAGATGAAGATGTTCTCCCTAAGAGATCAAGGCCACAGTACCCCTCAGCCAACTGAAAGCTGCCCTACCGTAGACAACTGAGATTCCTTGCAGATGAAGACAACACCACAATTTACAGTAAATATTTAATTTGGTTCCATCAACTATTCCAGTACATTCTCCTGGTATGGTAGCAAAACCATGCCAAGCAGGGGGTTCATGAGGTATGGGGGGGGGTCATTGAAGAGACCCCAGAATCACTGAACCCACTCCACAGACTTAGTGGTTCTGCAAATGAAGGTTTGGCTTAACAGAATGACAAGTTGGGAGAGAGAATTCAAGATGGGACTGTAGGTCTCAGCCTGTATTTTGCCGGTAGGAAGGAAGAAGTGCAGAAGAGCTGGAGCATATTCAGGTTTTAACCGCATTATGTAGGAAAACAAGGCTAAGCCTCTCCTGTCTAGGAACAGGGTCCTCCCTTAAGATCCTCTGTCATCTCTGTAATCTTCCTAATTCTGTATTTCACACTCTGAATCCTATGTGCCTACTTCTATAGGGTTCCTGTTTCAAGCCTGTCTCATGTACCCCAATCCTTCTCACTTCCATCCTTTTCCTAGCCCTTTAAGTAGAATTCTGGATCTCCTCCTGACTTTGATGACTTCAGAGTCCATGGCAGTTCCAGGGTTTTGTTTTGTCTTTTTTTTTTTGTTTTGTTTTGTTTTTTGTTTTTTTATTTTTTATTTTTTTTAAGTCTCAGGCTTGCTTTTTAAACAACTAGACACCAGAGAGTTCCTGGGCCATACTTGGTCTGATATCCTTTCATACAGCATCTTCTAACAGCTAGTCACGCCAGCTTTTATGCATCTAAGCCATGGTCACAGTTTAGCTGGGGACTTGATGTCTTGGAGATGACAAATCTTAAGAGGAAAATGTGTGAATGCTTAAAGGGTGGCTATTCTGCAGTTAGGGAAATTAAAATTTTCATCTAGCATGGAAGAGATGTTGGATGGGTATAGACAGACTAAGTTCTCAAGAAACGTCATCTTCTCCTAAGCTGAACACCACCCGTCAGAGGTCTTCCAGAATTAAGAGAAAACTGTGCCAGCTGGCCTAGAAGCTCCTCTGTCCCAGGTTACTCCACAGGAGAAAGGGATGGAGGTGGAGTCAGTGCCAGCCTCACTGGAGAGGAGAAATCTTCAAAGGGATCATGATTCGTGACTCCATGTGTCGAACCAAGGGGACTGTGGGGAGAAAAGCAGAAGTTACAGGGTGCCTAAGATAAGGGAAGTACTCTTCTTGGTCGCCACTCAAAAACTCACAAAAGCCTGTGACAGGAAGGGTTCCCAACTGTTACCTGAGAGAGGCCCATGGTTATGAGAGAGGATTAGGTGGTAATAAGCTTAATATTTTGGAAATGTTTATTCATTCTCTATGTATGTGAAAATGAGGTTGCACAGTTTATGATTGTTCACACCTGCCTAGCATATATGAACCCTCGGATTCTATCGTCAATGCTTCCAAAACAAGCAAGACACACAAAGCCTAATGCTATGAAAACAAGGACACAGAGGTCAGTTGAAGAATGATCAATCCTAAGGCCAGGGTTACAGTTCTATGATGAGGTGTATGCTGATTAGCATGTGTAAGATCTTGGATTTGATCCCAACACCAAAACAACCAACAAGAGAGAACTGTAGTGGTATACAGTGGCAAGGTAAGAACTGTAAGGCCTGGGGTTTGATTTGGTGCAACTGCCTCTGGTACAGCTAGGGGTGTCAGTGGAGAGTGCCTGAGGTATATATGTTTACATATGGGTATATACATGTGAGTACAGGGCCCATGGAGGTCAGGAGAAAAATGTCAGATCCCCCAGAGCTGGATTTACAGGCAGCTGTGATCCTCCCAAGGTGAGTCCAGGGACTGAACTTGGGTCCTCTCTAAGAACAGTATTATGCTTAACCACTGAGCCATCTCTCCAGCCCAGAGTTTAGAATCTTGCTTCCTGTGCTGAATTTCTCAGACTCTGATGTATATACAAATCCCTACACATCTAGTTCACAGAAGGTTAGGAGAAGTTAAGTAGGCATTTTTTTTTCTGAAGTAACCAGTAGATGCCACTACTGTTAGCTAGGCCCACACGTGGAATAGCAAGGCTCATGCTACCTCCTTCAGCACACATGCTCTTGCCTACCCAGGAGAAGATTGACTGTAAAGGCATCAAGGGTGGGGCAGGCTCATGTTTATTCATATGCCCCCAACTTACCCGCCCATCCAGCACATGCTGAAGGCTCAGTCAGTATCTGCTGACCCTGCATGCATGCATCTTTGGGCTTTTAGCAGTGGCAACACTTGGAGGAAAAACTCACTCAAAAAACTTGCTGCATGCTTGATGTTATCAGGACAAAGCACTTTCCATAAACTACCTCCCGGTCCTCCCTGCAGCCTGGATGGGATCTACATTACCATCTGACAAGAAGGCAGCCTCTGAGAGGTACAGAACTGACTCGGGTCACATGTCACAGAGAGATCACTTGTCTATTAGAATCCTAAAGCCTCAGGACTCATTGTATCGTGTGGAATGTCACACTCATGTCGAAGTAAGTTCCTGCCATTACACAGGGGCACATGCCTGTAAACCCAGAAACTTTGAAGACTGAGGGAAAAATGTTCACTCAGAATGAGCTTGGACAACACAGCAAGACACTGGTTCAAAAGGTGAGGGGATGGGGGATGGGCGCACGACAAGAGTCAATTCTGCACTAGAGGTGATCATGTGATGTCAGCTATCCTTGCAGAGAAACTTTCGGGATCCCCAGGTCCCCCAGCAGGCCACTTGCAAAGGTGCCACTGGCCCCCAGAGGAAACACTCACCTGTATAGTAGACATTTTCATCCCAACCTCTCTTTCTCCAGGCTGCATTTCGAGTCTCCTCCCGAGACTGCAGATCTTTGTAGGCTGTGAGAAAGGCAGCACAGACTCATTCCTCAGAGAACCTGACCCTATCCTCAGCACAGGAACCCTCCCATTGTCCCAAATCCACACTATCCCTTCTTCCTGAGACGCCTCTTCCTTAGACTGTCAGCAAACACTGCTATGTCAATATCCAGTCACACATATTAAAAAGATCAATTTCCAATGATTACATTTATTTTAAAAAAGCAGGGGAAAGAGATGACAGAAGATCTTGGGTAATGAGAAGACAACCATGATAAGTAATTAGAATCGAAGTTCCAGAGCTAGCAGATGAAAATAAGCCAAGAGTAAACTGTTGGAGAAAAAGTACTGGGGGTGGGGAGCTTGGCATGTACAAAGGCCCTGTGGTAGAGCTAAGGCGTTTTGAAGCATATACAAATGTTGGCAGCTCCTTTCCAGTCTCAAATTATCCTGTGGACTTCTATATTCAGTGCCCATGTGATATTTCTAGTTGGATGCATATGTATTTTATAATTTTTTTACTGCCTTTACATATTTATGTATGGTGAGGGTGAGTTCGTGGAGGTTGGAAGATAAGTAGCAGGAATCAGATCGCTCCTACCTTGTGGATCCTGGGAATGAAACTCTGGTTGCCAGTCTTGGTGGCAAGTGCCTTTACCTACTACGCCATCTACCTAGCCCAGCATCAGCTTCCTAAATATATAACACTCCCAGAATTACACTCCAATCCCATGACCTCTCCTAGACCCCCTTACCTTAGACAAAGGCACACAGCTGCCTACCCTCTCCTTTCCTCCTCCAGCAATTTGTTCTCAAGTTCCACTGATCACAGAGCAATGAATCTGAGCATGCTGGTGCCACTACCAGACATCAGCCCACGTCATCTGTCCAGTTTCCTACCTTGATCCCCACCAGGCACTCTTGGCAAAGCTACAGAACTCATAGGAGGCCACCGCCTCCTCCCACCACAGCCATGACAAACCCCAACTCATTCCCACAGCCTGATTCAGTAGCTGTCCCCCCTCCAGCCCATCTTCACTCTTCCCAGTTGCTCCCCTGTCCAACTCTCCTGTCCACTCATCGACAGCCTCACCATGCCATTCCTTCCACTGAAAACCTCACTGCACCCCCTACCTCCCACAGTTCACAGCTGGCTTTCTCACCCTTCCACTTGGGATTTGTATTTCACCCTTCAGAACCCTCTTGTCTTCCCCTGTCTCGTCTCCCCCAGTACATCTCGGGGTGAAATGAGGCCTTTTTGCTAGTTTATGTCTGAGGGTGCAAGATGTAAGAACTATAGGAACACTAAAGCACCCACATGTTTTATGAAGTGATGAACAGAGGCTTGAGTGTCTCCAACCTACCCCATAAGTGGTGTACCACGTAGAGCTCTCCTATTTGTGAAAAGAAGCCTCCCACCGCCTCCTGGTTCTCCTGACGGTACTTGATGGCCCGAGCCCTGGAGATGGCAAGGAACATGAGACAGAAGCTCAGTCAATGGTTCCCCCAAGGTGGCCATGTTTTTTTGGAAGAGGTCCAAAGTGGGGCCAAGGGGATGGATTCTGAGAGTACAGCTGCTGGCTGGTTAGGTTCTCTTCCCTCCAGAACCTGCACTGCTCAGGTGGACCCTTCTCTGAGAGCTTCAAGGGCTAGAGCATGCCGGGCTCCTGGGACACAGCCCAGAAAAAGTGGGTTCCAGGACAGCAGGGACTGCCACATTCCCAACCCTAGTGCCAACTTACCAATTGTTTCCCCACTCAATCATGGTTCCTGGCTGAAAGAGACCCAGAGAGAGGAGGAAGTGAGCCCCACATGGACTCCCAACTCATGGGGGCAGGGATAGAAAACTAGCCTTTCCCAGAGCCAGAGGCCTCGTTCCTGGGCCCTGACTCACATCTGATGTGCAGCTGTGCACACCACTGCACATACCTCAGCTCTGAGCCCAGAAAGCTGGACAGGCATCAGGCCATCCTACCCTGAGCTCTTGTATATCAACACAACAGCAGGGGTGATAGAGGGCAAAGGGGGCGCTGTTGGAAGTGAGGTACCTTGAGCTTGTATGTCCTCAGCTCATAGATATTGGGGCCATCTCGGGGCTGTGGCTCATTCCAAAAGCTGAATTCCAGAAGCAACTGGTTTCTCCTGGACAGCAGCATCTTGCTCCGCTCCTTCCGGAACTCCAGGTACTCCTGGAGGAAGAGCATCGTAGACACAGAAGGCAGAGGAAGGAGTATGCTACCCTGTCAGCATGCCCTGTGGCAGAGGTATTTGTCCCACACTCCCCTCCACTGGAAGCAACATGCACACAGGATTCTGGGATACCTTGTTGTTTTTTAGCTTGTTCATGCAGTCCATGAGGGCCGGATAGCCACCTGAGAACCGCCATAGGTGTACTGTTGGGGACAGGAATACAGGTGAGGGAGCTACAGGGAGCCTGACTAACACCAAGGCTGGACTGTGTAGGGCAGTAGAGGGGATGTCTCCTCCTCCTTCCATTTGTCTTGGTGAGGCATAGCACTGGTTGGGGCGGGGGGAGGGGTGGACTTAGCGGCAAGCCCAGGAGACAGCTATCTCTGCTCAACTTGATGGCATCTTATCTTACTCCTTCTAGGACTCAATATGCTCGTCCACAAAATACCACTAACATTCCTTAAATAGCAGCAACAAGAGGATCAGATGAGGCCAGGGGGTCGACAGCATGCTTAGCATACAGAAGGACCTGGCTTTCATCTAATGCATCACAAACAAAACCAAGTATAAGGTGATCCGAGTGTCTTCCATCCTAGGAACAGCAGCAGACACACAGATGGACAGCAGACTGTGAGAACCAGGATGGACACAAGGAGTAAGTCTGATGGACAGACACAGGACACTCTAAGAAGGCTGGTGCTGTAGCTCAGGCTAGACCACTCGCCAAACAGCAAGAGACCCCAATATCCATGTCTAGTATTGCAAAGACCACCAAACAACAATAACAAAACAGAAACCTTCCAAGGCAATGAACTTAAGATAGATAGATAAATAGATAGATAGACAGATAAAACAGCTGCAGCTATATAGAGACAGGGCCTTGTATGAAGCTGATGCAGGATAATGTCTTGAACCAGTGTCTGGGTAACCAGGGAAACCAGGGAACAGGCTGGGGGTGTACCTCAGCTAGTATCCTGCACAAAGCCCTGGGTTCAAATCCCTAACACTGCATAAAACTGGATTGGTTGGTGACAAAGGAGACAGGAGGGTCAAAAGGTTCAAGGCCAGCCCAAGCTGTGTCAAAATAAGAAGAAAAAAAAAAAAAAGGAGGAGGAGGAAGGAAAGGAGAGAACGAGAAAGGATGGAGGGAGGAACAGATGGAAGAAGGTAGCAAGGGAAGGGGAGAAAAATAAACTAAGGAATAAACTGGGATACCAGGACTGCACCAGCGTGTGGGTTAGTGGTAGGATACATACTGAGATGCCAGTGTACACATGACCTCCTGGTGGACAGTAGAGGTCCAGTGAGAGGCCAGCCTCATTCTCCCTGAGAACTCTTTCTCCTATTAGACATTCCCAGTCATATTCTTTGCTGGTGTGAATAGTAGCCCCTCAAAAATGTATGCCCTGCCAGAGCCTCACTATGTGACCTTGTTTGAAAACAGGGTTTTTGTAGATAATTGAGCTAAGCCTCCGTAACACTGGATAGAACTTCAATCCAGTATCTGGTGCCCATATTTGAAGAGAAAGATCACACAGACGAAATACCATGTAACTCAGGAAACAGAGCTCTCAGACTGATGTGCCCACATGTCAAAGAATCCCAAGGGTTTCTAGCAACCAGAAGTTGCATGAGGCAAGAAGGATCCTCCCTGAGGCCTCGGAGGAAGCCCAGAAAGAGCCAATATCTTAATGTCTGCCTTCTGGCCTCCAGCGTTAGAAAATACACTGTGTTCTTTGAGTCTGTGGTATTTTATTTATGGCAGACAAGGGTTCTGTTGCCAGTCATGTTGATCAAAGATTAAAGGAAGCAGTGCTAAGCTGAAGGCAAATGCTTGTCCTTGTTTATCAGTGCTAATGCCTATGACCAAGACAGAGCAGAGGCTTACAGAGCACTGTCCTCCTCTTTAACAGATTCTAACTTTATTTTTTGAGTCAGGATCTCTCTATGAAGCTCTCACTGGCCTGAACTTGATATGTACACCAAACTGGTCCCGAACTCCTGCCTCTACTTCCCAAGTACTAAGTTTACAGATGTATACCACCATGCCAGGCTCATAGATTTTTTTTTCTCTTTTTGAAAACACATATCAGGATTGAGACAAGTTGGTTGATGAGGTGTTGAGCGCCTGTCGTCAGGAGTACGCAAGGGAAGCTGAGAGGACCGTCGGTGTTGGCTGTACCATCCCAAACCATACAAACCATCTACCACACTGGCAATGTTTACACTCTCCACTGATAGCTGCTGTGAGCCAGGCAGACCTATCAGTGGCACCTGATGTGTGTCAAAGATGACCCAGGAATTGAAACTTTTCGTAGTTTTTTTGGTTTGGTTTGATTTTGGTTTTTGTTTTTAAGACACAGCCTCACTCTATAACCCTGGCTGGCCCGGAGCTCACTCTCTAGACCAGGCTGTCCTCAAACTCACAGCAATCCTTCTGCTTCAGTCTCCTAAATTCTGGATTACAGGATTACTGGTCTACAGAGTTCCAGGATAGCCAGGACTACACGGAGAAACCCTGTCTCAATTTTGTTGTTGTTGTTGTTGTTGTTGTTGTTACAGAGTTCCAGGATAGCCAGGACTACACAGAGAAACCCTGTCTCAATTTTGTTGTTGTTGTTGTTGTTGTTGTTGTTGTTCAAAATCAATTTTATGTATATGAGTGCTTTGCCTACATGCATACACGCATGTAAATGCACCATATACTTGCCTGGTACCCATGGAGATCCGAAGAGGATGTAAATTTCCTGGAACTGGATTGTGGATGGTTGTGAGCTACCAAATGGGTGTCAGAAATTGGATTCAGGTCTCCTGCAAATGCAATATTGCTTGTAACTGCTGAGCTACCTCTCCAGGTAGCATAAATGATTTGAAAAAAAATTTTTTCTGAGGATTATTTACTTTTTCATTCTATAAGTATTTACATGTTTCTCTGTGCACCAGGTGCATGCAGTGCCAGTGGAGGCCAGCAGAGGGTGTGGGATTTCCTGAAGTTGCAGAACTTGCCAGCCACCGTGTGGATGCTGGGAATGGAACCTGAGACCTCTAGAAAAACAAGCCAGTGTTCTTAACCACTGAGCCATCTCTCTAGCCCCTACAGCATTAATCTTTTTAAAGAGAGGAAATGTTTTTATTGGGTTTTCAGTATTACAAAGAGATATAAGCCCTGACCTCCAGAACTCACTACCTATATGAGAAGACAGACACGTATAGACAGCTAAGGGTGAATGATCAGAGAGTGAAGAGCGAAATACTAAAGGTCAGAAAATCAGGGACAGTCCCTAGCCCAGCAAATATGCAAAGAATCCAGTCTTTCAGAAGGATGCCATGTCTACACAAAATATAAAACCACAAGACAGGTGAGAGCTGGTAAAATGGATTGGCAGGGAAAAGCTCTTGCCACACAGGCCTGACCAACTGAATTTCCCCAGAACCCAGTGAAAAAGCCAGGTGCAGAAGCACACATCTGTAAGCTAGACTGGCGTGCATGTCATGCAGCAGCAGAAACAAAAGAGACCCTGCCTCAACAAGGTAAGAATAAGAACCATAGTCCACCGACCTCCACAGGCATAGTGCACTACACACACACACACACACACACACACACACACACACACACACACACACACACACACAATGCATAGACAGACAGATGACAGATTTGAAAACTACTTTAAAAGGCAAGTGAGTAAGCCAAGCATGGCCACATGTGTATTTATCCACTGTTTCTAAACTTGTGGGTCACACCTCCACAGAAGGCAGAGATCAGATATCTATAATTTATAACAATATCAAAAGTATGGTTACCTAATAACAATGAGAATAATTTTATGGTTGGAGGGTCACCACAACATGAGAAACTGTATTAATGAGTAGCAGCATTAGGAAAGTTGATAAACACTGCTTTAATCCCAGCACTCAGGAGGCAGAGGCAAGTGAGCCTCTGAGTTCAAGGCCAGCCTGGTCTACAGAGCAGTTCTAGGACAGCCAGAGCTACACAGAGAAAGCCCATCTCAAAAAACAAGCAAAACAAAACAAAAGACAAGCGATCAAAGCATTTCAGCACTCAGGAGGCCGAGGCAGGAAGAGTACCCATTAGAAGTCAGCCTGGACTTACACAGTAAGACCCGTTTCAAACAAAATAAAACACTGGTAAATCGAACCAAGTAAAGCAGGCAAGGGATGAAAAACCAGAGCTGAACGGTTCTGGCTGGGGAACCAGGGAGTCATACACAGGGCAGCACAGTGAGCGGAGGATGTGGCGAAGTATGGGACCAGCAAAAGAGGACTCTCGGGCCTCTCGGGTGCCTGAGAACACTGAGTAGGGCAATGAGGTATGAAAGAAACACATTTCCCCATACCCTCAGAGATGCTGCAGAGAGGAAGGCAGACAGATACAAGATCAGGACTGGGTGGCAGCAGGGCACCGGAGACAAGGGAACCTCACCTGCCTGGTCCTGCTCCCCGTACCATGTGTTCCAGTTGCCCACAAGCGAGCAGGGGTAGTCCTCGTCCAGGTGCAGCTTGGGCAGCACAGCCTCCCTGTGGGAGGGGCATAGCAAGGGGTAGGGCTCGCATTGGTCACCAAAGGCCCTAAGATAGAGGTTCCAACCCAGCCTCGGGGCTGAGCTTGTCTCCTCTCTAAAAAGTAGGGGAGAAACCCTTAGGGAAAGCTCTAGAATCTATGTCCCCTGACTGTGTCAGAAGAACAGACAGAGGATGTTTGAAGGCTTTCTTGGGAAAGGTGGCCCCTAGCCCCTACATCCTAGAAGCGACTGGGAACAATTCATGACTCACGTCAGACTGTTGTAGGCATCCAGACATTCGGGCTTCACATTGTGAACTGTAACACAGGACAGAGGGCAGGAAGTGAGGTACGTGCAATACTTACACACTCATGAATGTGTGTGTGAAGGAGGGGTGTCAGAGTGAGACCAAATAGGAGGCTCTCAGCACAGCATGGACCGTCCTCATCCTCTCATCTCTTTGCCCAAGCCCCACCCACAGAAAAGCCTGAGGGTGGAGCTAGCCAGTTCAGTAGCTACTCACACTGGATCTTGTAGAGATTACTAGTCTCCTTCTTGGACAACAGAGTGGAGTGGGCGTCCTTCCGAGGATCCACCTTGTGAACAAAGAGGGAGCGGAACCAGCTGCCTTCACTGTCCTTGGAATAGAATCTGCAGGACAGAGGAGTTGAGAGGGTGACGTGGAGGCCCGGGAGCCCCAATAATTCCCATGCTCCTCTAGCCTCGTGACCTACATTTCTGGAAACAGGGCCATGGAATCCCACGGCAGCTACAGAGAGTGAAACGGCATCATCTGGGCAGACACAGTGGCCTCAAGAGATCCCAGCTGCCCAGCCCGCATCTGTAACCCTTATAGGGCCTAGGAGGCCTGCTACCTCTCTCCAGCATCTCTGGCCACACAAGGGCAGTTGCCCAGACAGCCCCCAAACTCACCTTGCCTGACGCCTACTAAATAGGACCCTTGGACCTCCTAAGGCAGGCCATCCCTCTATTTTAATGAGTAACCACGACTCTTTCTTTTGCCTTTCTGGGTTCTGGGATATAATTTTTACAAGTTCCTTCCTCCTATTTCCACGACGTGCTACAGAACTTCTGTAGCCCCAGCAGCTTCCCCTGCCTCGCCAAGCTCTTTTCTCTGCATGTACATGAAGAAAGGAGAACACAACTGGGAATTCTGAACTCAAATCCTGGGCCCCTCTGAGAGCCCAGCTATGCACCCTTCCAAGTCAATAGACCCCGTAGCATAGGACAGCTGTTGCTCTTCTGCCTGGAAAGGCCTCAAGATTAACTCTGGAATAGAGCATTTTATGCTTGTCGGGTCTTTGACACCACCAATCCAAATGCCTTCTACTGGATCTCATCAGAGCCAACAAATATCCAACTTTTGTACAAACTGCAGAACTTACTACAAAATGCACCGTTAGATCCTCACCCTGAGCCCCTCTACAACACGGCCACCCCAGAATACCTGGCTCACAGGGGAGGGGGGGAAGGCCAAAAGTAAAAGCAAAGCCCCACTCTAACAACCTGGCCTAACCCATGATGTCTTTTTATTTAGGCTTATTTTGTTTTTTCAAGGCAGAGTTTTTCTGGCTGTCCTGGTACTCACTCTGTAGACCAGGCTGGCCTCAGGCTCAGAGATTAACCTGCCTCTGCCTCCCCAGTGCTGGGATTAAAAGTCTGTACCATCATGCCCCGCCCGTGATATCTTTTTAAAAAGCTGTTATTTCCTAAGTGTGTATGAGTGTTTTGCCAGCGTGCAACTGCGCCACATGCATGCTGTGCCCACGGAGGCCAGAAGAGGGGCATCTAATCTTTTGAAACTGGTGTTACAGACGATTGTGAGGCAAAATGTGGGTGCTAAGAACTGACCCTGGGCTCTCTGGAAGAGCAGTGAGTGCTCCTACCACTGACCCATCCTTGTCTAATCCAAGCATCTGGAACCAACCCCTATTGACTCCTCGATCCTCACATTGATGGCCAGTTCATAAGCCTGACTTAAACAGGATAATGTGGTTCCTCATGACCCTAAGAATCTCACAGTGGTAAAACCAAGTAATATACCCCTTAACTATTTTTAAAAAGCATTTCCATCCCTTTTCAGGGGTGTAACTTCCCTCTCAGGGAACTCCTGCTTTCTGGCAGTGTTTTTCAGTAAACTCTGTTCATGCCTTGGTGATTTTTTTATGGCTGAGTCATCATTTTCCCCAAGTGTTTTATATAGCGTATATTATATTTTATATGTGCATATTTATTAAAAGTTTAACCTATAAGTGGTATATTTTTCATATTATATATTTATAATTATAATTTTTTTTATATTAAAGGCAGGTTCATTGGGAAACTGCTCTCGGAGAGGTAAGTTCATTGGCCCCAAGGAAGGAGGTCAGGGAAGTCGTCATGGGAAGGGAGAGGAGAGGGAAAGAGAGCAAATTTTAATTTATAAGCTAAGCATAGTGAGAAATTAGTAATGACAAACTAAAACAATTATTCTGTCATGAAGTGTCTGTGAGTGTGGTCCAGTTCTGGAATTTTCCATTTCATATTTTCTGACAAGAGTTGCTAGCAGGCAATTAAAACTACAGAAAGTGAAATGAAAAATAAAAGCTGCCCTATCTACTCTGCATTGTCCACTTGACTGGGTTTGGCATAACCTAGGAGACACACCTCTGGGCATTTCTGTGAGGGTGCTTCCAGATAGGTTTAACTGAGAAAACTCCCTCACCCTACAGAGGCTGGAAAGGGAAGAACTACTGAGTTCCTGGATTCATCTCCCTGCATCCTGACCACACACAATATGACCAGCTACACCAGGCTCTGGTTGTCATGATACACTGTACACTCAGAGTAGGCCATTTCGCTCTTAAACTCCTTTTTTTGGGGGGGTATCTGGTCACAGCAAAAACAGTAACCAGCTGAGCAGTGGCGGTGCACCCCTTAATCCCAATACTTGGGAGGCAGAGGCGGCAGAACTCTGGGTTCTAGGAGAGCCAGGGCTACATAGACAAATCCTGTCTCAAAAACAAAAACAAAAAAAAACAAACAAACAAAAAAAAAACAAAAACAAAACTATTGCTTGATGCAGGTCATAAGAGCGACAGTAGAGAGAGAAACTCACTGAGACGCTAAGCCTTCATTTTCTGAAAGAGAAAAGGGGGTTCAGCCTTCTTGGAAAAGACTGACACCCAGCTAGCTCACCCCAGTTACTTTATTCATCCAAACACCATATAAGGTTCTTGGCCTTTGCTGCTCCAGAGAGCTGACAGCCCACACAAATCCCAGTCCCTTTTGACCACGGCCATAATCAAAAGTGAGAGCTCCCGGTGTCCCAGGTCCTGTGTCTTATAAGATTCCAAGACAAGTGCAGCTGCAAGTTCTCACATAGCACCAAGTACGTCTGTACTTGTACCTTCCAGAGAGACAACATTTCTTAAGATTCAAACCGTCTCATAACAATCCCTCATCCTCTACTGATTGACCCAAACATAGCAAAGGCTTTACTATACACAAAACAAAAACAACAGGCAGGGTAGTAAGCAATAGCAAATAAGGGATCTGTGCTGCTTACCCGGGAGAGGGAAGACGGTTAGAGTTAAATTCTTACTCATGGGCTCCTTCAGCTATTGTGCATATATCTGTTCAATTAGCAAAAGGACAAGTGTCGTGAGGTGGGAGGCGTGGTGAGGCATGGCGCACGGAGCCTCTGAGGCAGGCGCTGGGAAAGTCGCTACAGGAGCTTCCTAAGAAACACAGCATTAGAGTGTGGACGCCACTACCGCCCCCTACAGGACCAAGCTGAAACTCACTGTTTAAACAATTTCCAAGGGCCGTAAAGACAAATCAGAGACCACCACTTGAAAACCAGCCCCTCAAGTGGGGCACTGAAAAGTGTGGCCTTTGCTCGGAATGGACGTGAGCTACGGCCCCAGGAGGAGGTACAGACAGACAGAAAAGTGGCTCCATCTGCCCACCCAGACCTTTGCTCCAGAGCTAGGATCTCAGTAACTCATTAACATCAGTAGTGGCCAAGGTGAATATTCAGTGGCTAGTCCTGGGCTTCAACGCTGGGGAGGGGAGGGGAGGTCCCTGGAGCTTTAATACTTTGTCTCTTCCTACCATTCAAATCCTGCCTGCCGGTCTGTTTCCCCTGTGTTGAATAAACAAGACAGCAGCCCACCCAGCTAGATCTTTTCTTTTTTATTAATTCTTATTTTGCTTTATGTATATGGATATTTTGCCTGCATGCATGTCTGTGTACCATTTCCATGCCTGGCTCCCAAGAGGCTAGAACATGGTATCAGATCCCTTGGGACTATTGTTAACAGAAAGTTGTGAACTAGCATATGGGTATCAGGAATAAAACCCTGGTTCTCTAGACAAGTAGCCTAGAGACTTAGCAGTTAAGAGCACTACCCCAGGAAGATCTTTTATATAGGTAAAAATTTAATAAGAGACTTGTTCAGACCCAAAGGAAATTTCAATTTCAAGCCAACCGCCTTAAGTACATTTTCAAAAAAAGATGCATTTACTTACGGTGTTTACCTGTACACCACATGGGTGCCAGAAAGTAGCATTGGATTCCTAAAAGTGGAGTTATAAATGGTTGGGAGCCACCATGTAGATGTTGGGAACTGAACCCAGGTCCTCCGCTAAAGCAGCAAGCACCCCTAACCACTGAGCTCTCTCTCTCCAGCCCTCGAGTGCACATTCAAAGAGTTCAAATTTCAGGCTGGAGAGATGACTCAGTGGTTAAGAGCACTGACTGCTCTTCCAGAGGTCCTGAGTTCAAATCCCAGCAACCACATGACAGCTCACAACCATCTGTAATGGGATCTGATGCCCTCTTCTGGTGTGTCTGAAGACAGCCACAGTATACTCACATAACTAAATCTTAAAAAAAAAGAAAAGAGTTCAAATTTCACTTTACCGGTGAATTCCTGATACACTCCTACCCTTGTCCTGCCCAAGCCTCTCACTCTGCTCCCTTGGTTCATTCTGCAGGAACATGCAACGCTCTAGATCTAAGCTAGAGATATAGTTCCATGGGAATATTTGCCTACCCAACATTCATGACTTGCTGGGTTTCATCTCCAGCACTGAATGAAGGTTGAGAGGATTAAACATATCAAACCCCCCAAAAGACTTATTACACTCTATTGTTTGCCCCTACCCCATGACACGTCACTAGGGTGGTGTGGTGATTTGAGTGGGAATGGCCCCCACAGACTCATGTTTGAGTGCTTGACCTGTAGGGAGTGTTACTATTAGGTGTGACCTTATTGAAGCCTTGTTAGAGGAAGTGTCTCCTTCTGCTGCCTGTAGATCAAGATATAGAGCTATCACCTCTTTCTCCAGCACCGTGTCTGCATGGACACTGCCCTGCTGGCCACCATGATGACAATGGACTAAACCTCCTGAACTGTAAGCCAGTCCCAATGAAATGTTTGCGTTTATCAGAGTTGCCATGAGCAGGGCATGGTGGCACTTAATCCCAGCACTTGGAAGGCAGAGACAGGCGGATCTTCTGTGAGTCTGAGGCCAGCCTGGTCTACAAAGCAAGTTCCAGGTCAGCCAGGGCTGCACACAGAGAAACGTTGTCTTGAAAAAATAAGAGTTGCTATGGTCATGGTGTCTCTTCACAGCAATGAAACCCTCAGGAAGACTGGTGGGGACCTGGTGTGTTCTGTTGTGTCTCTATTAACTGGAACAAGATTAACACACAACACATGCCCCATCTGTGTTTCCGAAACAAATGAATGGGAAAGAGGCACAGATGTAAAATAGATGGATAGATGATGAAGATAGGTAAATACTAAAGCCTGAAAGTTATAGAAAAGGGAGGTCTTGACCCAGGATGTGAACTCAGACTCAGAAGGCCTTTCCATTCCAGCCACCACAGCAGAATAAAAGGACTTGTCGGTGTCTCGAGGACAAACCCATTAATGCTTCATCTTTCTCTCATCTGTAAAATAGGGGTGGAGGATGGGACTATTAGCGGAAAGGCCTAACATGGTGGACAGCCGCTAACATCACTACTTCTAACTTCCTAATGGCGTTCCTCCCTCCCATTTCCCACTCCTTAATCTGCTCCTCAATTTTTGTGAAGTATCTTTTGTTTCCTGCAATGCTAGGACAGAAGCCAGGCCTGGCATGTGCCAGACGAGGACTCTACACCCTGTTCTTTTTTTTTTTTATGATTTGTTTGTTTGTTTGTTTGTTTGTTTTTATCTATGAGTACACTGTTGCTGTCTTCAGACACACCAGGCAAGGGCATCAGATCCCATTACAGATGGTTGTGAGCACCATGTGGTTTCTGGGATTTGAACTCAGGACCTCTGGAAGAACAGTCAGTGCTCTTAACCTCTGAGCCATCTCTCCAGCTACACTCTGTTCTTTAAAGCATTGTCTGTGTAGAATGTGTAAGTACGTGCATGTATGTGCACATGTGTGTGTGTATGCATACATTCATGTGTGCGTACATGTGCATGTTTGTATGAGCATCCATTGCGCGCGCGCGCGTGTGTGTGTGTGTGTGTGTGTGTGTGTGTGTGTGTGTGTGTGTCTTTGCGTGTGTGGGCAAGTGCTCGTGCACATGCCTGAGTGCTAGACACTGATCACCTATCTACTGCTCTCCTCCTTAAGTTTCTGTAACATCACCTTTTACTAACCCGGGCTTGACGTGTAGCAAGACAAGCTGGACAGCAAGCTCCAGGAGCCTTCTGTCCCTCCTGCCAGCACTTGGTTACAGGGACACATCACACCTGGCTTTTCACATGGATGGTGGAGAGCTGAAGCCAAGTTCTCATGTCTGCATGGGGAGCAATTTACAGACCGAGCCATCTCCCCAGCCATAAAGCATTTTTTAATAACATGCCTCTGCTTCAGGGTTCTTAACCTGTGGGTCAGACCCCTTTGGGAATTATATGGCAGATAATTATGTTACAATTCCTAACTGTAACAAAATCACAGTCGTGAAATAACATTGAAACAATTTTATGGCTGGGAGTCACCACAACATGAGAAACTGTATTAAAGGGTTGCAGCATTAGCAAGATTGAAAACCACTGCCTACTCTATGGCCACAAAGCAAAATCCGACTATCCCTACAGCTCTATTTTAGATCCTAGCTCCCTTTTAAATGTGGGGATTTTGGAGCAAGTTCCCTACCACAGTGCTTCTTAGACTAACACTATCAGCCTAAGAACCCTTCTAAACTCAGGCTCCATCCCAGACGATGGTACAAAAGCTCTGGAGATGAGATTATGTGGTGGATCCAGCAATTTAACTTTTTTTGGCCAGGAGGGAAGGCTCATTACTCAACCTGGGCCAGCCTGGAACTCACTATACAGCACAGACTGGCTTCAAACTGGTGATCCTGTCTGGAAGTGCTAGAATCACAGACAGCTGCATGGCTACAAACCGAATTTTAGAGTGTGTGTGTGTGTGTGTGTGTGTGTGTGTGTGAGTGTGTGTGATTCATTCTCATCTGCACTCACAAGAAAAAGGCAGTTGGTTCCTCCTCTAGTCCTTTGAGACAGAGTCTCTCCTTGACCTAGGGGTTTGTTCTCCTACCCCTGAGTCAGCCTGGCAGCCAGCAAGCCCCAGTGACCTTCCTGCCTCTGTCCACTACAGTACTGGGGCTACAGGTACATGAGAGACCACGCCAGTTGTCACATGGGTGCTGGAATCCAAACCCAGGTCTCATGGCTACAGAGTTAACACTATTCACTATGACACCATCTTCCCAACCCCAATCAGAGTTCTGGAAGCCTACACAGGACGGGTTTGGTGAAGCATCCTCAGGTTTGGCCATTCTCAGGCACATGCTGAGTTTGGACTCTCTTGCCTCAAAAAATCCAAGCAGGTGCTGGAGAGATGGCTCAGTGGTTAAGAGCACTGACTGCTCTTCCAGAGGTCCTGAGTTCAAATCCCAGCAACCACATGGTGGCTCACAGCCATCTGTAATGGGATCTGATGCCCTCTTCTGGTGTGTCTGAAGACAGCGACAGTGTACTCATAAAAACAAACAAACAAATCCTTTTAGAGTTGGATGTTAGCCTGGACTAAATAGTGAGTTCCAGGACAAGGGAGGCTACATAGAGGAAACGCTGTCCCCAAAACAAAACAAACACACACTATTGGGGCTAGAGAAATTGCTCAGGTAAGATGGCACTTCCTGCTCTTGCTGAGGACTTGAGTTCTGTCCCAGCACCATGTCTGGTGGCTCACAACCACCTCCAGTTCCAGGGGCTCTCATTTGCCCTCTGACCTACCTGGTCTACACTCACCTGCACAAATCCACACACAGATACACTCAGATACACACATATGCACACAACTGAAGATAAAAACAGGTTGGGCTTGGTGGCACACACCTTTAATGCCCACGGTCAGGAAGCAGAGGCTGGTAGAGCTTGGTGTGGTCTGTGGGAGTTCCAGGCTAGAGTTAGACTCTGTCAAGAACACAAACCAAGGGCTGGAGGTGCTCGGTGGTTAATACCAACTACTGCTATAATTCCAGGTTCGAGAGATCTGGCCTTTGCAGGTTCCCACATAAACATCATTCACATATACTCATGCAAACGGGCACACAAATAAAGCAAGTCCATTCAATCTTAAAAAAAAAAAAAAAAAACAGGGCTGGAGAGATGGCTCAGTGGTTAAGACACTGACTGCTCTTCCAGGGGTCCTGAGTTCAATTCCCAGCAACCACATGGTGGCTCACATTCATCTGTAATGAGATCTGATGCCCTCTTCTGGTGTGTCTGAAGACAGCTACAGTGTAGTTATATATAATACATAAATAAATGTTTAAAATAAATAAATAAATAAAAAACCCTAACCAAATAAGTAGCACAGGCTAGGAACGGCAGCAGCATCTATGCAGAGGGCTGGGAAATCTTTCATTCATTTCTGACAGCTCCGTCTTTTCCCAGACTATGCAGACTATCACCCTCCCATCCCCCACGAGAGCAAACGCAATGCCTTGGCTCAGCTCAATCATTATTTGACCTAGACCGGAACATTTCCATTTCCTTAGGCGGTTACTGTAGATCTTACACTCCTAACGCCACACTCAACAGTCTGATGCCACGCCAAGTGCAACGGCTCAAGAACCTCAGAACCTTCTAGACTGGGAAGCTCAGCGCTCTGTAGGTCCTAAAATATCTCATTTTGAGCTGGCTGACTTTAGAAAGGGACCACATTTCTGCTTGTCATGGGAGAGGTGTTTTCAACCTAAAGTTTAGGGCTGCAGATGTAGCTCAGTGGTAGAATACTTGCTTAGCATGCATGAGGTCCTACGTTCGATCCCCACAAGAGGAAACATAAACACACAAACAAGCAAAACCAGCAAAACTCACTAAAGTTTTGTTAACAAGATTAGTGTAGGAGCAACAAGAATTTCTTTTTATCTGTTTCTTTCAAAAGAGTCCTGCTATATATCCCAGGCTAGCTTCTAACTCATGATTCCCCTGCCTCAGTCTACCAGTGATAGGAACACAAGCATATACCATTAGGCCTGGCTAATAGCATTGTTTATTGAGCAGCTACTATGTACTAAAAGCCAATCTTCATAGTACATTTTAAAAATGTATTAGTTTTTTAAGGATTTTGTACAATGTATTTTAATCATATTCACCTCTCCCGTCACAGTACATTTTTTAAAACAATGAGGGGCCAGCAAGATGGCTCATTACATAAAGGGCTAACCATGCTGTCCTCTTTACCCCAAATCTCTGAGACTGAAAGTATTACTGCTGGCCCCAAGAGCAACTCCAGAAAGTAAGGGAGCACGCTGAAGGTCAGCAAGAAGAAATAGTCTAAGGTTTCAGGTCTCAGTGTAGGAGACCTGAATAAAGCCATGCAAGTCACTACTGGGTTTGGTCAGCGTTCAACGTCTTTACAGCAATCCTGGGGAAAGTGTCACAGGGATCACCATACCCATTTTACACAGAAGGAAATGGAAGCTCACCATCAAATTTCCAGGATTGCTAAATCAGAAGCAGCAGGCTGCTCTAGCCCCTCCCCCATCCTTGTGACCTCTGGGTGTCTGCCACATAAAAGAGCTACCACTAACTGTCTGTTCCTTTCTCAGCCTCAGTATCTTCATGTGGGAAACACGGTCTCATAAAAGATGATTTTATGGGCTGGACACCTGGCTTGGTGGTTAAAGGAAGAAACTGAGTTTGGTTCCAGCACCAACATTGGTAGGACAGCTCATAACTGCCTGGAGCTCCAGTTCCAGGGGATTCAACTTCATCTTCTGGCCTGAGGGGCACCTGCATTCATGTGCACCTGCATCTCTGTACACCTGCATTCATGTGCACCTGCATCTCTGTACACCTGCATTCATGTGCACCTGCATCTCTGTGTTCCTGCATTCATGTGTGCCTGCATTCATGTGCACCTGCACTCATGGGCACCTGCATTCCTGTGCACCTGTTCATTCTCTCTCCCCTCTACACACACATAAATAAAAGTAAAATTCTTTAAAGAAAAAATAGATGATCTTGTGCCAGTGTAAATAAAGGCACCAGCTGATGCCTGGTAGCCACAAGGTGACCTCCACTCATGTGCCATAGTATGAACATGGACATACATACACAGACACACAAATATAAATGTTCATTTGCATATGCACACAAAATCGTTTTTAAATTATGTTATGTGTCTGTGCTTTGCCTGAACGTGCACCACTTGCACACGTGGTGCCTGTGAGAGACCAGGCCGGAAGAGGGCGTCAAATCCTTTGGAAGTAGAGTAACAGACAGCTGTGAGCCAGCACCTGAGTGAGCTGGGAATCAACCTCTGTCCTCTTAAAGAACCGTTGCTCTGAAGTGCTGAGCCACCTCTCTAGTCCCCAGAATAATTTTTGTTTGCTTATCTTTCTATGTAGGCCTAACCGTCCTGGAGCTGGATATGTGGAACTATAAGGACTTCCAACTCAGAGATCCTCCTGCCTCAGTCTCTTAAGTACTGGAATTAAAGGTGTACATTGCCACACCTGGCCCCGATTTTGTTTTCTTTTTCTTTTTGAGACAGGGTTTCTCTGTGTAGCCCTGGATGTCCTGGAACTCACTTTGTAGGCCAGACTGGCCTTGAACTTGGAGATCTGACTGCCTCTGCCTCCCAAGTGCTTGAATTAAAGGAGTGTGCCAATACCAGGCTTAAATTAATTTTTTAATGTTATAAAAGATTATTTTCCTGGATGTCCCTTCAATTCTCACCATGACAAATTGCTTGAGGCATAAGCTTGGGCAAGGTCTCTTTAAGCCTCAACAATCCAATGAGGGCTGGAGATAATATGGTTTACTTGGTAGAGAAAGCACTAGCCTGAGTTCTTTTCCTAGCAACAGAAAACAATCCTATCAGACTCATCTGTTTTCTCCTCCTACCCAAGGTCATCCCTCCAGAAAAGGCCGAGTTTACAAGGTACAATCCAGGCTCCTTTCCCAATGTCGGCTTCTCCCTCACTGTTCAGCGCGTAGGTGAAAGGCACATGTCCCAACTCTTCTATCTGGGTTTTCCAAGTCTCCGCGCACAGCGATCTAACGGAACTCCAAGGCTACATACCCCTGGACTGGAGCCGGAGTAATGCAGATCCCTTTCCACAGGTGTGACGGCAGGAGGTTCTCACGTCTTTAGCTAATGCTCTTTGAACATACCCTATCCTAAAGCCTGTGAGGGTGTGGGGCTGGGGAAACAGGAGATTAGGGAAAAGCGCCTGGTCAAAAGTGCTCCGGGTGATAAGTGCAGAGATGGGGTTAGCATCAGGCGTGGCATCAAGGAGGGAGGAGCAGCCCAGAGCCAGTCAGGAGAGGCCAAGCCCTCCAAAGTTGAGCCTCTCTCCTAGGAGGCCACCAGCGGAGGTACAAAGTGCAGAGTGCATCATGAGACCAGGGCCCTACATCCAGAGCTGCCTCCGCACGGCAGGGACACTGACCTTGAACAGCTCCCACCCCATTCTGTTGACCCACCTGTACGAAGCAGGGCGCGGAATCACGATGGGAATTCCCACCGAACCTCAGTCCTCCTCTCCTTCCTTCTAAAACTTCCTGAGGGTGGAGGAGCCTGGCTCAGAAGACCCCGGCGCATGCTAAATCACAAAGGCCAGGCAAAAGGCTGCCACTATCCTCTGCCTTCGCCCCCGCTCCAGGGCTCAAGACCTGTCCCTCCCACTCACCTCATTTTTTTTTTTTTTATTCTCAGCCCAGATCCAGGTCCCAAACAGGACAAAGAACCTGCCCAGCTAGGCATGGTAGTGCGCACAACTAGGAGGCAGAGGCAAGAGGATGCCGAGGTCGAACCACATGTAGTATGAACCTGTTAAAAAAAACAAAACCTCCCATACCTTTTCGCCTTCCCCATCTTTCTCAGCCTCCCCACAGGCCTACATCCTGGCAGCTCTGCCTCTAACCCCTGAATTCCAAACCCGAGAGTCTCTGCTTTTCATTCCAGCCCCCTCCCCTGCCCCTGTTCCGGGCACGCGGTCAGCCCCGTTGGCCTCTCACCGCACAGCACCCGCAGCCGCGAGGTCCCCAGCACGGGGTCCGGGCTTCGTGAGCAGCCGCCGTGCCGCTGCAGAGATGATGCACAACCGCGGAGCCATGTTGGACCGGAGCAGGTTGGAGGAAGGCCACGCCCCAGCCCAGAGGCGGAGGCAGGACTAGAGAAAGCCACGCCCTCCCTTCGCTAGCCTCTCTTTCGAACAGAACCAGGTGGGAGTTCCCCAAATCTACAGAAGCACAGTCCACACCCACACCTCCGAGCTCTTGAAACTCTGTGGCTATCTATCTGGCTCTGTTCTCTTCAACGACCTTTCCCCCTTCTCTACCTGGAAATTCATCTCGTTAATTGTAGGCGTCGAATGTCCTGGACATTCTGAGGATAAACTAAAAACAGTCTTTAATACTGTTCACAAATTATGTGTGCCTGTGAGTTCCCTTCCTCCTTGGGTGCTGGAGCTGGAACCCAGGATCTCAAACGTGGCTAGGCAAGTGTTCTGTCTACACCTTGGGTTCTTATGGGTCAAGGGATCAACAGACAATATTTACCTCATCAAAAGAACAAACTCTGTAACAATTTTTAGAAGGTGTGTGTGTGTGTGTGTGTGTGTGTGTGTGTGTGTGTGTTTGCACGCGCGCCTGTGGAGGTCAGAGGCCTCAAATATCCTGGAGCTGGAGTTTTAAAGGAGGTATTTTTTTTAAGATTTATTTTTTTATTTTAAGTATGTGAGTGTGCCACTGTCTTCAGAGACACCAGAAGGGGTATCTGATCTCATTACGGATGGTTGTGAGCCACCATGTGGTTGCTGGGAATTGAACTCAGGACCTCAGGAAGAACAGTCAGTGTTCTCAACCGCTGAGCCATCTCTCCAGCCCTTAAAGGAGGTTTTGAGGTACTCTAATGGGTGCTGGACTCCAAACTAGATCTCCTCCAAGAGCTTTTAATGGCTGAACCGTGGTCTCTTCAGCCATTTCAGACAGATGGGCAAGTATCTGAGCAAGCAGGATGCTCTTCCTACAAAGCCTGAGTGTGGTGGTACACTTAAGAGGCTGAGACAAGGGGCTACAGAATTTTAAAAAACAGCAACAAACAAACAAACAAACCATTTTCCCTCCACCTTCCATTCACTTGGGGCCCTATATTTGCTCCCTCAGCCCACACAAACAGAGATGGTTTCCCTGCTGATCCCTGGGACCCAGGGACACGAGACCCAGGGACAGAGACACACCAACAAAAAGAATGCCAGCCCACTAACTATAAATCCCGCTCTGTGTGCTGAGGTACAGTGGGCATAAGTAACTTCTAGATTGCTTCAGACTGTGAATCTGGCTAGCTAGGTCTCGCCTTAGCTCCTGAGACCCCAAAGGTTGGCTGAGCAAGTCCTATCTGTACCTCTTGGCAGCCAAGGCCTGGAGGAGCAGACCAATATCCAATCACTGCTGACTGAAACCTCAAGGACAGAGATGTTATCCATGCCCCCTCCTTCCCCCGAGGATCTTCTCATCTATGCTTCCCCAACACTGGGATTACAAGCAACCTTCCCTGCTGTGGTGTGCTAGGAATTGCACTAAGGGCTCTGGGCTTATACTAACTGAGCTATCCCCAACCCAATAATCTAAATTTAAACTATGTGGTAGTTTGGATGAGAATGGCCGTCTTAGGCTCACATGTTTGCATACTTGGTGGCCAGCTGGTGGAACTGTCTGGGAAGGATTAGAAGCTCTGGCCTCCTTTGAGGAGCTGTGTCATTAAGCAAAGGTTTTGAGGTTTCAAAAGCCCACAGCCATTTCCACTGATCTCTCTCTGCCTCTGCTTGTGGATCAAGATGTGAGCTCTCAGCTGCTGCTCCAGCGCCAGGCCTGTCCTACCTGCTGCCATGCCCCCTGCTATGATGGCCATGAACTCTAAGCCTCTGGAACCTGTGTAAACCTAAACAAACTCTTCAAATATTGACTTAGTCATGGGTTTTATCACAGCAGTAGAAAAACAACTGAGATAAACTGTGATTCTTTAACCCCTGGTTTTTTTTTGTTTTTTTTTTTGTTTTTTTTTTTTTTTGTTTGTTTTTTGTTTCTTTAATGTATGAAGTGAAGACACTGTAGCTGTCTTCAGACACACCAGAAGAAGGCATCAGATCTGATTACAGATGGTTGTGAGCCACCGTGTGGTTGCTGGGATTTGAACTCAGGACCTCTGGAAGAATAGTCAGAGCTCTTAACCACTGTGCCATATCTCCATCCCTTTCCCTTTGAGTTTTATTAAGATGCTACAATGAACACACATTATCTTGTGTGATTTATTTACAAAGGTAACTGTGCGTCAATATGATAAACAGAGCCAGAATCAGTTGTCCCAGCAGGTGGAGCCATGGAAATAAATACAGTGTTGAGGACTGTAGCCAAGACAGCAGGCTGCCAGCCTGTGGCTCTTGTGCTGTGAGGGCAAAGTAGAGCACACAAAGGGCACAGGGACACTACAGGACCTAGAGAGAGTCTCTTTATGTTAGAAGTCAGTGTAATCTCCACAGGGTCCCCAGTCCACTGCCACTCAGGTGAAACCCAGATAGTTAAACAGAGGACCATCAAATGATGACATTGCTTTTGTTACATAATGGAATATGTCCTTCCTTTAAAAATCAGGAGGCTGAGCAGAGCAGTGGTGACACACTTCAATCCCAGCACTTGGGAGGCACAGACAGGCTCTCCAGTTTACAGAGCAAGTTCCAGGACAGCCAGGGATACACACGGAAACCTTGCCTCTTAAAAACTAGAAAGGAAAAAAAAAATCAAGAGGCTGAAGAGATTTCTCAGCTCTTAATTAGATTTTTATTTACATGAGTACACTGTAGCTGTCTTCAGACACACCAGAAGTGGACATCAGATCCCATTACAGATGGTTGTGAGTCACCATGTGGTTGCTGAGATTTGAACTCAGGACCTCTGGAAGAGTAGTCAGAGCTCTTAACCGCTGAGCCATCTCTCCAGCCCCCCCCCCTTTTTTAATTAGATTTTTTATTTATAGCTCAGCTCTTGAAGAGGACCTAGGATCCAGTTTCCAGCACCTCACAACCTCTATAACTACAGTTCCAGGGGATTTGACCTCTTTTGACCTCCATGAACACTTGCAAGCATGTGATACATTAAACGCATGCAGGTACACACACATACAAATAAATAAATAATAAACGTCTCTGTGTCTGTCTCTATCTTTCTCTGTCTCTCTGCTCTGCGTTTCTCTCCAGAGTCTCATTACGTAGTCCTAGCTGGCACAGAACTTGCAATGGAGACCAAGCTGGCCACCATCAGCCTTGGTGGATTAGTAGGTTATTGAGGAAGTAGTTATGACATTGCTGTATTGTAAGACTAGGGTGTGGCTCATGAATGAGGCCTGGATTCTATCCTCAGAAGAAGGAAAGACATGTGTCGTCTTAGTTGTTTCTTGCTGTACGTTGTCCTGTGTCGACTCATGGTTCTGTAACATCCTGCCTACCAAGAAAGACCCATCAGAGGCAGCCCCTCAACCTTGAGCTTTCCAGTCTTCAGAACTATAATAAATATATTTTTTTTTTTTTTGGTTTTTCAATTACAGACCCTCAATTATTTTGTTATAGCAATGGGCAAAAAAAAATCTACAAATGAAAATGTAGAACATTTCCATTGATGGTGAAAACAATCATAAATCCTGGCCTCAAACAGGGAATGACGATTATTTCTAAGGGTCCTGTGGGTGCAAAATTCTAGAGCAAGGGGCTAATGAGGGGGGTGCTGGCCCAGGGATGCCTAAAAAGTTGCAATAGGATGTTGGTTCAGGCTATGGTTGCCCAAAGAACAAACTGAGGCTGGAGAATGCCCATCCATGGCAGGTCATAATTTAATGCTAATTCATAGCAGGTCTCAGTTCTTGCTCTAGATGGCTGTTTGAGTTTCTCTCATAAATACTGGTTTCCTCCAGACCAAAGAGAGAGTAAGCTGATACATTCAAGGACTTGGAAGTAGGTTGCATTCTGTCATTTCTGCATATCCAATTGGTTATACATTTGGCATAATCAGTGTGGGAGTGGACTGTACAAGATTGGGAATACCAGCTGGGGCTAGGGCTTAGTTAGGGTTTTACTGCTGTGAACAGACACCATGACCAAGGCAACTCTTCTAAGGACAACATTTAATGGAGCTGGTTTACAGGTTCAGAGGTTCAGTCCATTATCATCAAGGTGGGAACATGGCAGCATCCAGGCAAGCATGGTGTAGGAGGTGCTGAGAGCTCTACATCTTGTTCTGGAAGCCAACAGAAGTCTGGCTTAAAGGAAGCTAGGCTGAGGGTCTTAAAGCCCACACCCATAGTAACACACCTACTCCAACAAGGCCACACCTCCTAATGGTGCCATGCCCTAGGCCAAACATACACAAACCACCACAGCCTGAATTCCCAGCTATGAGATGGCTGAGTTGGGAGGATCTTAAGTACACAGGATGTCTGGGCCACAGAGTTTGAGGCCAGCTTGCACAATTTAGTGAGACCATACCTCAAACTAAAAAAGTTAAAAGAGGTAGAGGATATGGCTCATCAGTGGAACACTTGCCTAAGATGCAAAGAGCCGAGGTTCAACTCCTAGAACCAAGTATGTGAATGCCAACATCTAAAACAGCATCCTAAAAGGCCAAGGGCTATTGGAAACTGGTCTCAAAGAAGGTCCAGCTTGATGGTTTGAATTGGACTCAGTTTCTCAAGCTCAGCCTGAAGGTAGAACCCAGAGCAACTAGAATGCTAAGCAAGAACTTCACCCCAGTCCCCTCAACATATGTTCTACAAGCAAGCCTCCCAAGGACCTCAAATTCCTCCTGTGTCTCTAACTATCTTCCCATCATCCCCTGCTCTCTGAGGTCCCCTCCTGCCCAACCCCAAATCTGATGCCCCCCCCGTTGAGTGTGTCTCCCAACCATCCCTTCCCCCTCTGCAGGAAACAGTCCTATGCTCTTTGCCTCCTCCCCTCTTTCCCTCCCCCCCTTATCCTCTTCTTCTCTTCATTTCTTTCCAAAGCCACCTTCTTAGAATCCTCCTTCATAACTCTTTGCCAAGGCCTGTTGTCCACTCATGGAATGAAATGAGGGGACCCAGGGACAGAGACAAATGAACAGCACTGGGCAGAAAGGAGCAGGCAGGTTCATAAGTGTAAAATATGGACAAACCTGCCACCATCCATTCCCTGGGACAAATAGATCATCACTGAATAGGCTGCAGAAGAGCCAAGAGACAAATGACCCAGCTGTGGCTCTGTCACCTGATCCTTATTGATGGGCTTTTATGCTCAGGCCCAACTGCTCTCAGAGAACTGTATTCTCCAGCTCCTATAAGACCCATACAGGAGGGACAGTGACTCAAAAGCTTTTGTCTCTGCTGGGGCATGAGCCACACAACCAAGTCTCAGAAAATATGAAGTTTTTGGTCCATATGAAAATATGAATGGCGTAACTTTAACATAGCATTTATAGAAGTATATTAATCAAATCTATTTTGTATACAAGTGATAAATAATACAAACGCTCCCCCAAACTTAGGTATTGAACAATTTCAAAGCTACTGCTATGGAATGACCACGACTGTGCTTACAAACTATTGCCACAAGGTGGCACCACTTTAGTCTGGAAATGCATGCTAGCATCCTGTATCTCCTGAGTGAGACCGTTGCTGTAGTTTGGACTCCAGCATCTGCCTTTTGTGACTACTGAGCTGTCTTCTGGCCATTCACTTAGTATTAATTACTTAGTATTAGCATCATATGAGCATGAGCGGAGTAGGTATTAGAAGTGATAAAGCAAACTAGGAAAGTTTGAACAACCCACGTGATCCATGGACTTTGCGAAGGCACACAGCACTATCACAGGCAACAATGTAGCAAGTTGGCTGTGTAGATTTCAGAGTGATGTGTTTTTTACTTTGTCTTTGCATCCATTTTTATAGAAGGAAACACAGTTTTAAATTGTAAAGTTTAAGGAATCCTTAAATCTTTATGAAATATGATTTCCCCAAGCCTTCCCAGCTTATCCTGGCATACAAATGGCTCCTGCAGCCTATTTCTAGAGAGGTTCAGTCATATTGGCTGATACATCCCTACAGAAGAGATATGGCTCTCTTAACTCCAGTACCATGAAATGTGGCCTTACTTGAAAATAGTATCTTTTAAGGTTTTTTTTCAAATATTTAGTGTGTAGTGTGTGTGTGTGTGTGTGTGTGTGTGTGTGTGTGTGTGTTATGGACATGGGTGTGCCATGGCATGCAGTTGGAGGTTGGTGGACAATTTTCAGGTGTCGGTTTTCTCCCTCCACCATAGATTCTGGGAGTTGAAGCTCAGGTTATTAGGTTTTCCATGTCAAACACTTTTGCTTACTAAGCCATCAACCTTGCCTGTTTTGTTTGTTTGCTTGTTTGGGTTTTGTTGTTGTTTGCCTTGGTTTGGATTTTTATTTTCAAGACAGGGCTTCTCTGTGTATCCTTGACTATCCTGGAACTCACTCTATAGACCAAGTTGGCCTTGAACTCACAGAAATTCTCCTGCTTCTGCACCCCAAGTGCTGGAATTGAAGGGATGTAGCACCAACACCTGGCTTGGTGTGGATTTTCCTGAGAAACCATCTTTGCCATGTAACCCTGATTGACCTCAAACTGACGGTCCTCCTGCCTCAGCCTCCTGAGTGCTGAGATTACAGGTGTGTACTATCATGATTGGCTACTGAATTTAAGATCTTCTCTACCTCTACGCCCCATAGGAACTCACTCTGTAGACTGGGCTGGCCTCAAACTCACAGAGATCTGCCTGCCTCTGCATGCATCACCACCATGCGGTGAATTTGGGGTCTTAATAGGGGCAATCAAATTATTTGGAAGCTGATCCAGAATATTTGACCCAGTTCCATAGGCACCCAAGCTGACTTGCACAAACACAGACATGATCACTTATTAAAAGGTTTTTTAGGGCTGGAGAGATGGCTCAGCAGTTAAGAACACTGACTGTTCTTCCAAAGGTCCTGAGTTCAATATAGATAGATAGATAGATAGATAGATAGATAGATAGATAGATAGATAATTATAGCTATAGCTATAGATAATAGCTATAAATATACTCTTTAAAAGAACATGTAAATAAAAACAAGTTTATTAAAATGGGCCCTGTGTGGCTTGCATGGAAATGGCTCCCATAGGATATGTTTGAATACTTGGTTCCAGGTGGTGGACCTGTTCAGGAGGAATGAGGAGTTGTGTTCTTGCCAGGCAGTAGTGGCACACACTGCCCTCTGCCCTGAACTTCCCAGCCCAGGGACTAGCCTTCTCCTCCAGAGGCTCTTCCCTATATACTGCAGACCCTGGTTTGGTCTCTTAACTCTCCACCCTCTCTGCAATCCACCCCCACCCCCAAGGCAATATCCCTGACCCTGTTCTTTAGAACCAATAAAACTGCCCAAGAGCTGCCCCAAAGCAACTTGCCTTCATGCTCTGTGAAAAAAGCCAATCAAGACCCTGTCTTGGGGGGATGGGGGGAGGTCTTGGAAGAGGTATGCCACGGGGGAGAGGGGGGGTTGAGTGTTGAGATTTCAAAAGACTTGAGACACTCTTTCCCTGCCTCCTGCTCAAGGATCAAGCTCTCAGCTGTTACTGCAACATGCTCTGCCATTGTGGACTCTACCTCACTGAAACAGTAAGCTCAATTAAATGCTTTCTGTTTTATAAATTGCCTTGGTCATGGTATTTTGTCACAGCAGTAGGCATTTTAGTAAAGAGGGGGAGTCCAACTAGTGCTAGGGAAAACAGTGTGAAGAAACCCGAGAAGAGGCTTTACAAAGAAAGGAGACCTGCTGCCACAAGCCTGTCTAGGACTACAAGAAGCTGGAAAGATGAGGGAGGGTCTTTCCCATTGTTGGCAGCAGAGGAAATGCACTCTTGATTGACACCTTGGTCTCACAGCCTCCAGAGCGGTGAGACAAAGAGTCCTTCCTTTCTAGTGTGTGTGTGTGTGTGTGTGTGTGTGTGTGTGTGTGTGTGTGTATACACACTCAAGAGTGCATACCTATCACAGCACATGTGGAGGTCAGAAGGCAACCTTGGGTGTCAGCCTCTGCCTTCTAGCTTGTAGTGGGAATTCTGGTATTTTGGTGCCTTTTAGAAAACACAGAAATGTTGTAAGAGTGTGCTTTTGTTTTAATCCCAGGTGTGGGGATGTGAAGCTGCTTCGGACTGTTCATAGCAACTGACTATGATTTGCCTCGTGCTTTAGAGGAGGAATGGTTTTGCCAGCTACAGATAATTTCTGTGATTGTGTGACAACTGGGATTCTGGAAACTTTTCAGAGAATATATAAATGCTAAAGCACTGACTGGTGGTTGTAGGTTTAGGAACATTTTTTGTAGTTAGTGTTATAAAGACGACCCACAGAACACAATTCTGCTGTAATAACAAGAAGTTTTTATTCCATGTACATGGGGTTGCTCATCCTCACAGGGAAAGTCAACCACAAACTCAAAAAGCACACATCTTTTATACTTTTTTTGGTGAGGGGGTGAACTACTATTTTACCATTGGTCAGCAGTATAATTTTCAGAAAGAGGAGAGGAAGGGGGAGGAAAGGAGGAAGAAACTTTGGCAGTAAGGTTGTTGACAATTTGCATTCTCCTTGAAAATCAGTACAGGGAGGGGTAGGGGAGCTGTTTCTAAAGCAGTCATTTTTGTTTTGTCTTAACTCAGTTGGTCAGTATAGCTTGACTTGTCCACTAAAACTTTGTTTTTACATTTTCAGAACCTTGTTTATATATTTCAAAACTTTGAAGGGTTTTGTCCTTGTTTTGTTTTTCAGAATTGGGTGATTAGGGCATGAGTTAATTATGACAAGCGTCAGGACCCTATCTAGAGTTTTCTAGAAGGCCAGGTGGTTATCAGTCAGTATATTCTGGTCTTTTTTTTTTTTTTTTTTTTTTTCCTTTTCTGAGAATTACTCTGGGCAATTGTTTTTATTTGTCTGGCACAGGCCTTAGGATAGATAACTGGAAAGTCTCTGAGTCTGACTTTAACCATTTCTGTGTCTTTAGAGTCTCACAGTTTAAGAATGAGGTGTTTTGGAAAAGTCTCAGAGCCCCTAAAAACCTTGCTTTCTTTCTTTTTCTTTCTTCCTTCCTTTTCTTTCTTTTCTTTTTTCTTTTTAACATCATTAGTAACCTTGGTCAAAGAAGAAACAAAAGGAGAGAAATTAGATTCAGGGATTTTCCTATTTCCTCTCTCCCCCCTCCATCCTTGTTTCTTTTCTATCTAGTGTTAGGATTTGAAACTGGGTGGAGAAAAGGTAGGGGGGAAAGAACCCACAAAATAGCAAAGACCAACCACAGCTCTCTGTTATTTTGTACTCCATTTACTAAGCATCTCCCAAGACTCCCCAAACTTCCAGAGATTCTCCTGTCTTTACCTCAGTGTCCCTATAGGGGGGTTGGGATTTCAGATCTGAGCACTAGTGTTACCGGATTTTGGGATTCAAACTCAAGTCCTCATGCTGTATAGCAAGTATGTTACCCCACCACCACCAGTAGCCATTTTCCCCTCTTGAAACTTGTTTTTCTAGGTGACCCATTTAATGGTGCTTTGGTACAAATGGCCCTAGAAAACAAATATCAGCCTAAACCCAAAAGTATCAGTCTGCTATGAATGCCTGTAATCCCAGGACTCAGGTGCCTGAGGCAGAAAGAACTCAAATTCAAGGTCAGCCTGTTTCAAAGAGGGAGAGCAATGCCTTAAAAAACAAAGTATCTATTTATGTAACAAAGAAACAGCAGTAAATTGGGAATTAGACTTTAGCTTCTATAGACTAGGTCCTTTTCCTCCATAAGCATGCTATCCTTAAACAACTGTGGGCACAGAGCCAGGACAGGAGAAGCTGAAGAAAGAGATGATTCGCCTTCCAGGTGAGCAGGGTAGGGCAGGGCAGGACAGGGCGAGATTTCCTCATAGCTCTCAACAGCATGTAGTCAAAAAAAAAAAAAAAAAAAAAAAGGATTTTCATTTCTGAAATTTTAACATTTCCAGGTTACAGCTAAGCAAGGGTATTGCTGTATTTTCAACGATGTTTCTCTCTACCTGTCTTAGTTAGGGTTTTGCTGCTGTGATCAGACACCATGGCCAAGGCAACTCTTCTAAGAACAGCAATTAATTGGGCCTGGCTTACAGGTTCAGAGGTTGAGTCCATTATCATCAATGTGGGAGCTTGGCTATATCCAGGCAGACATGGTGCAGGAGGAGCTGAGAGTTCTACATCTTCACCAGGGCTACACCTTCTAATAGTGCACTCCCTGGGCCAAGCACATGCAAACCATCACAGTATTCCTGATCTTTCGCATGAAAGTTATCTGCAGTTTATTTTCTTTCAAACCCAGCCTCTCAGCCAGGCATGGTGAAGTAGGTGTGTCACTGTGGGCGTGGGCTTTAAGACCCTCATACTAGCTGGTAGCAGCCTCCAGATAAATGAGATTCTAGTTCAAACAAAACAAAACCCAACTCAGTGCCTCGGAGTGGCACTTTGGAGAAACATCCCCATCATCCAAAGATATGGTCAGTGAGTCAGTTCACCTCCCTGAGCCTCGAGTCGCTAGTAAGCAAGAACCTTTTTGTTTATGTGGCTTTTCTCTCCACCCCATCCTCAAAGCCATGTGACACAGCTTGCTGAAACACTGAAGCTAAGTGTGTGTTCTTAGCCTTTTGGAGGCTGAGGGAGGGGGATATTGAATTCCAACCCAGGGTGGGCTATTTGTTTAGACGCTCTTCCCAAAACTAAAACAAAATTCCAGAACATTAGAAAATAGAAGTCAAAGGCACACTGAGAGACATTTGGCAAATAATCAGTTGACTCATAAAATACAAAGAAAGACTGTAGAAGTATGAGCTGCAGGAGAAGGAGAAATAACTGATACATTCTATTCTACACTGGATCCAAGAACAGCAGAGGGACAATAATGAAAAAAAAAAAAAACTATTGCTATTGAAATAACAATAAAGTCTTTAATGAGATGAAGTGTCTCGGGGCTGGAGAGATGGCTCAGTGGTTAAGAGCACTGACTGCTCTTTCAAAAGTCCTGAGTTTAATTCCCAGCAATCACATGGTGGCTCACAACCATCTGTAAAGGGATATGATGCCCTCTTCTGGTGTGTCTGAAGACAGCTACAGTGTACTCACATAAAATAAATACGTAATCTTTTTTAAAAATGTTATTTTTTTTTTTGTAGTGCTTAGAGTTGAAGTCAGGAAATCTCATGCTAGGCAAAGACTCTACCAGTGATTGTTTTGTTTGTTTGTTTGTTTATTGTATATGAGTACACTGTAACTATCTTCAGACACACCAGAAGAGGGCATCAGATCTCATTACAGATGGCTGTGAGCCACCATGTGGTTGCTGGGATTTGAACTCAGGACCTCTGGAAGAGCAGTCAGTGCTCTTAACCACTGAGCCATCTCTCCAGCCCTACCAGTTATTGTTATAACCTGAGATTCACAAGAAAAAAAAAAAAAACAGTTCTACAACTTTGAGCCATATTTGAAGCAAGCTTTAATTAAATATTGGCTGGATGATGGGTTCTGACCAGGACCATTTGGAGTGCCTGGGAAATGGTGACAAGTTACATTTTGCAGAGGCTTCTAAAGGTGAACCCATAAGACTACTGTATTTTCCATCAGGTCCAATCAGCAGCAAGCATATATCCTGACTGACTTCCTGCCTTCATACCTCCTGCCTACACCCAATCAGGGGCAAGCGTTCATCCTGACATGTTTCCTGCCCATGTACTTCCAATTCACCTGTGATCAATCACATGTTTCCTGCCCATGTACTTCCAATTCACCTGTGATCAATCACATGTTTCCTGCCCATGTACTTCCAATTCACCTGTGAGCAATCATATCCAGTGGAGATGGGTTAAAGAAACAGGACAAACGGGAATATATTCTTTTTTAAATTTTTTATTAGATAATCTTTGTATTTACATTTGAAATGTTATCCCTTTGCCCATCCCCCCTCCCCCTCTACTTGTCTTCACAAAGGTACACTAGCTCCCAATCACCCTCTCTACCTCAGTGCCTTGGCATTCCCAGACATTGGGAAAATGTGCCCTCCCTTGACCAAAGGCCTCTTCTCACATTGATGCCCAGACACTGCTGTTCTCAGCTGCATGTGTGCAACTGGAGCCATGGGCTTCTCAAAGCGTGCTCAGTGGTTGGTGAGGAATATATTCTTAACTGCAAACGGAACCCTTAACGTGCAAAGTGTATTTTTCCTATTTTGGTCTTGCATTAAATTGCAAGATGTATTGTTCTTGTTCCTGTTGGGTCTCACTTGATTGATACACCACCCATCCAACTTTCTTTCTTTCTTCCTAACTTACCTTTCTTTCTTTTTTTCCTTCCTCCCCCCCCCTTCCTTCTTCTACATGTGTTGCTTGCCTGGGCTGCCCCTGAACACATGATCTTCCTGTCTCAGCCCTACTCCTCCCAAATGCCCATTTATAGCTGTCTGCCACTGTGGCAAACAGCTCTTTGTTTTGCTGTTTATTTTTAGAACGGGGGCTGGTACCTCATTATGTCTCCGAGGCTGGAATGCAGAGGTCATTCACAGGTCCTGTCTCACTACTGATCATGTGTATTTGACCTGCTCCGTGTGGACCTCATGGTGCGGGGTTCATTCGAGCATCCCTAGGGAATATGAATCCCCCTCCTTGTACACACCACAGCTGCCCACCGCACTAGTTCCTAGTTTGCTTTCTGTCGCTGTGATAAAGCACCGACCAAAACCAAGCTGGGGAAGAAAGGGTTCATCTTACAAGCTATAGGCAATCATCAAGGAAAACCAGTACAGAAGCTAAAGGTAGGAACTGGGAGACCAGGAAAGAATGCTGATTACTGCCTTGCTCGGTTATATAGGAGTAGTACCACCTAGAGTGGGCTGTGCCCATTCTGAACCAATCATTAATTAGGAAAATGCCCACAGATTTGCCTACAGGCTGGTCTGAAGCAGATAATTCCTCAGTTGAGTTTACCTCTTATCAGCTGACTTTAGTGTCAACTGACAAAGAGTAACTAGTATCACTGCAGTCCTTAATTCCTGGGCTCAAACAATCCTTCTGCATCCTCTGGTCTGTCTGTCTGTCTCCCCAGCTGCAGGGGGTTGATCTGGTGCTGCTGTGTATACAAATGTGAAATACTGGCCCCCAAGATCTGGTTGCCCCTACCAGCAAAGTCTCAGGCACACCAGCTTTTGTTGGGCAAACCTTGTTCCCCAAATTAATTGGTCAATAAGAGGCTAAAGCCTGTGATTGGGCAATAGCTAGGTTTTCAGTTACCTGCCTAGGGGTCACAGGTAGAGAGAAGAAGAAAGGACACAAGGGAAAGAAGAAGCCACCATGAGGGAAGATGGACTATGAGCACAGGACCAGAAGAAACATCAAGTAACAAAGGACATGTGGCTGGGATATAAGAGTAGCTCAAAACCTGCCCAATCTTGGCTATGGCTTCTAAATAAAATACCTGGATTGTGTGTCTTTATACAGGCTAGCAGGAATCCACAGCTCCTTTTATATCTATGATGCTGGGGCTTGAACCTAGCCCATCCTGCATGCTAGGCAAGTGCTTCATGTTCTCGGCCCATGTCACATGTTCTTGCAATGTCCCCAGCTGTTCTCACACTCCTGTGTTCAAGCTATCTTCCTGCGTTGGCCTCTTTAATATGGCATGCATGGCTTGCCCAGATCCAAATTCATAGTCTGTGATTCTGAGCGTTATATTGTGAGGTATGTGTCAACATTAAGGCAAGCTAAACGGACAGACAGAAAAACTACTGTTTTTGCAATGATGAAACTTAACATTGGTTTATTTGTGTGTTTATTACCTGGGTTGTATCATTTTGGCTTCTGCTTCTTAAAGACAAAACCAAAAACATTTGTTTTCTGTGAGGTGGTGCTGCACACCTTTAATCCCAGCACTTGGGAGGCAGAGGCAGACACAGACATCCGTGAGTTTGAGCCCAGTCTGGTCTACAGAGGGAGTTTCAGAGCAGCCAGGGCTACACAGAGAAACTCTGTCTCAGAAAACAAACAAACAAGAACAACAACAAAATCACAAAGTCATTAGTACGGTATAAAGTATTAGCCCAAGGAAAACAAACAAGGGGTTGGGAGCGTAGGGCTTACCCAACATGCACAAAACCCTGGATTCTGTCTCCTGGGCCACAAAAAACTGGTTGAGGTACTACAGGTCCATGATCCCAGGTTGAGAGGTGAAGGCAGGAAGATAAATTTAAGGTCATCCTCTGTCAGTTTGGGACCAGCTTGGACTAAACAAAAACAAAAATTGTCCTCCCATTCCCCCACCTGCACAAGGTTTCTCTGTGTAGTCTTGGCTGTCTTTGAACTCACAAAAATGCATGTGCCACCATTACTCTACCCAAAAGTCTTGAAGCAAGAGACTTATAGGTTTAGAAATAGAACTAGCACAATGGATAAACAATAAAGGGTTGGGGAAAAGCACCAAAAAATTAATAAGGGCAGAAAAAAGTACAGCGCAGTCAATCACAGAGTCCTGAGTTTCCTGATAGCAAGTCCAGGAAGAAAACAAGATTGTCTACATGAGTCCTGTGTAGCCCTTAGAAAAAATATAGCATAGAATATTTAATGATATGGGGATGTATTCATGACACTTAATTTTGTTTTTTACTTGTTGGTTTTGGGTTTTTTGAGACAGGGTCTTACCAAGCTTCCTTTGATTTGTGTGGTTCCTTTGGCCTTGGTTTCTCGGGTGCTGAGATTACAGGCATACAGCACCACACCCAGCTCACTCCATGTTAATGACTAGAAAAACCAGCAAATCATAAAACAATAGTTACATGAATGCCATAGACCAGTGGATTATACATGTTAAAATCTGTTTTGCTTTCTGGCCTCATCAAGTTCCTATTGCCATGTAACAAGTTGCTACAAATCCAGTGGCTTAAAACAACCTATGTTTATTTTCGTACAGCATTCATGTGTGCAGAATCCATGCCAGGCTTAGCTTAGCACCGAATTCTCAGGTTACAGGACTGCAGGCATTGTGTCAACGACACCATGGTTCTCATCAGAAGCTTAGATTGCTGTGAAACCTCAAAGTCAGGAATACAGAATTTCCCTAGCCTTTGGTTATTCCTCGGTTCCTGAGGTCACCCAGAATTCCTTGTTCTGTGGTTGTATAGTTAGTTTAAAATGTAAATATCTGCTTTCTTTCCAGCCAGCAGGAGTATGTTACTCTGTCTTCTTTTATCTTCTACTCCTAGTTCAGGGGGCTGGAGAGGTGGCTCAGAGGTTAAGAGTGCTTGCTGCTCTGTAACAGCATCCAGATTCGGTTCCCAGCACCCACGTGGAAGCTGTCAGCCCCTTGTAACTCCACTTCCAGAACTGTAACTTGGGTTACAAGTTACACTGTCTCCTTGGGTCTCCGACATAAAATAGAAATACATAAATTCTTTGTATGTTTGTTTTAAGTTCATCCAGGCTAATTTGTCTGTCCATCCATCCATCCATCCATCTACCCACCCACCCATCCATCCATCCATCTACCCACCCACCCACCCATCCATCCATCCATCCATCCATCCATCCATCCATCCATCCATTCACCCATCCATCCACCCACCCATCCATCCATCCATCCATCCATCTACCCACCCATCCATCCATCCATCCATCCATTCATCCATCCATCCATCCATCCATTCACCCATCCATCCATCCATTCACCCATCCATCCATCCATCCATCTACCCACCCATCCATCCATCCATCCATCCACCCACCCATCCATCCATCCATCCATCCATCCATCCATCCATTCACCCATCCATCCATCCATCCATCTACCCACCCACCCATCCATCCATCCATCCATCCATCCATCTATCCATCCATTCACCCATCCATCCAACCATCCATCCCACCCAACCGCCCACCACTCTTCCTTCCTTCATAAACAAATTATTGCCAGATGGTATTGGCACACACCTTTAATTTCAGCACTCAGGAGGCAGAGGCAGATGGATCTCTGAGTCCTAGGCTAGCCTGGTCTACAGAATGAGTTCCAGGACAGCCAGAACACAGAGAAACTCTGTCCTGAAAAGCAAATATATATGAATGCTTTGCCTGTGTCCATGTATTTGAACCAAGCATGTGTGCCTGGTATCCTTTGAAACCAGAAGAGGGCATCAGATCTTATTACAGTTGGTTGTGAGCCACCACCTGGTTGCTGGGATTTGAACTCAGAACCTCTGGAAAAGGAGTCAGTGCTCTTAACCACTGAGCCATCTCTCCAGCCCTGTTTCTCTTTTTTAAATATTTATTCATTCATTTATTTCTTCATTCATTCATTCGTGTGTGTGCGTGTGTGTGTGTCTGTGTGTGTGTGTGTGTGTGTGTGTAAGCCACTTTACTAGCTCCATTTTTTTTCTTTTATTTTGCTGTGGAGATGGGACTTAGCCTTATGCTTACTAGCCCAGTCCTCTACCATTGAGATACACCCCGTCTCATCTTTATTCCCTTTCCCCTCTCTTTCCTTTTCCTTACCTCTTTTTCCGAGGCAGGATCTCATATATCTCAAGTTGACCTTACGCTATGACCTTGAACTCTGATGTTCCTCTGGAATTTCGGTTACTGCTACAGGCTCATTCCATGCTGGGGACTGAACTCCTTGTGCTGCTAAAGTAGCACGTTACTAATGGAGCCATATCCTCAGCGCCTTTACTTTTACACCCCGCCCCAAAGACAGGGTTGTCCTGGAACCTGCTCTGTAGATCAAGCTAGACCTTAAAGAAAAGGTCTCACTACGTAGCCCTAGGTGGCCTGGAACTCACTATGTAGACTAGGTTGGCTTCCATCTCACAGAAATCCTCCTGCCTCTGCCTCCAAATGTAGAATCCCCTTTTTATTTTTATTTGTCTGTTTGTTTCTGTTTTGTTCCTTCCCACTCCCTTTTGGGAGACAATTTCTTGCTCTATAGTACAGGCTGGTCTCAAAGTTGATACCACAATTAGTGTCTCAACCTTTTGATTAATAGAATTACATGTGCAAACTACCCAAACCTGGTTTTAAAAGATCTTATATAGATTACTTGTAAAATGATAAATAAACCACAACATGTCATTCGACAAAAAGGCAGGCAAACAGGTCACTAGAAATACAAGCAGTGGAACATGTTAAACTCATTACATGGTTGAGGATGACCCTGAACTTGTGACTTTCCTGTTTTCACCTCCTGAGCACCAGGGTCATAGGCTGCCATAGTCCCAGGAGTTGGTGTGTGCTAGGAAGCACAGTATTAACTGAACTACATCACCCACTTCCCAAAACATACTTCTATGAATATACACTAATTGGTGTATGCCACCAATGAGCATGACCGTATCTATTTTGTTAAAGATACCTTGTTTTAAATTTTATTTTTTGCAGATTTATTTTTATTTAACGTATGGTATCAGATCCCATTACAGATGGCTGTGAGCCACCATGTGGTTGCTGGGAATTGAACTCAGGACCTCTGGAAGAGCACTCAGGGTTCTTACCCACTAAGCCAGCTCTCCAGCCCAATACTTTATATTTCGGTTTAAAAAAATTATGTGTGTAGGTGTTTTGCTTTGCATGCATGTCTGTGTGTCTGAGACCTGAGCTGGAGAGAAGACATTGGATCTTGTGGAAATGAATTTACAGACGGTTGTGAGTCAGTATATGGGCGCTGGAAAGCAAGCCAGGGTATTCTGGAAGAACAACAGTGTTTGGCTGTTGTCATTTTATGTATTTATTTTTTTTGAGACAGGGCCTCTCTATGCCCTCTATGTAGTCTTGGATATCCTAGAAATCAGCATAGCTGGCCTGGCCTTGAGAAACATATGGAGACTCTCCCACATCTACCTCTGAGTTCTTAACCTCTTTGTCCTGTCTCCAGCTTCTATTTTATTTGTTGATGTTGTTATTTGTTATTATTCTTGTTGCTCTTGTTTGAGTCAGGGTTATTTTGTGTAGCCCTGGCTGTCCTGGAACTCACAGAGATCTGCCTGCCTATGCCTCCTGAGTGCTGGGATTAAAGGCATGCACCACTACCGTCTAGACATTTTAACGTGTATGGCTGTTTTGCCTGCATGTTTATCTGACCACCACAGTTGGATGCCTTGGAATCGGAGTTACAGGTAGTTATGAGCCACCCTGTAGGTGTTGGGAATTGAACCCAGATCCTCTGCAGAAGCCAGTGCTCTTAACCACCAAACCATCTCTCTGGCCACCTTACCCATTTTATTTTTTAATAAAGTGTGTGTGTATGTGTGTGTGTGTGGTATGTGTGTGTGCACGGGTGTTAGTGCATTGATACCTGCGTAAGAATACACATGCCTGAGGAACTCAGCAGAGGGTAACAGATGCTGGATTTATAGGTTGTTGTGAGTTCCCACACTTGCAAGCTGGGAATTGAATCCAGGGCCTGTGTAAGAGCACTAAGTGTTCTTAATCACTGAGCCACCTCTCTACCCTCATTGTATCTATTTTTATTCCTGCCGCTCACTTTTATGATTCAGAACTACCTATCTTACACATGGACATCTTCCCAGGAACTTTAAGTGGAGTATTTTGCATATTAACCCTGAGCCTAGCACATAGGAGGTCTTCTATAAAAATGAACGATTACTCATCATAAACCTTCCGCTTTCTCTCCCACTGTGTGATCTCCTTCCTTTCGCTGCTCCTCAGTGTGGTCTCTGATCACTTATTTACTGGCAGCATCTGTACTCCTGGGTTATTTGTTGTCTCTGCAGGATGCCCAGGAAAGCATCCAACCTGGGTCTCCCACCTGTAGGGAAGCACTGAAGCAATAAAAATGAAGAGACTCCCACACCAAGCCCACAGCACCCTGAAGGATCATCTTGGTGGCAGCCTCTCTGGTGGGTCCAGCCAACAACTCCCCAGCCCTGGCTGGTGAGTCCCAGCCATCCTGGGATCTCTTGTAGAGGAGCAAGACTTGTGCTACAGGACAGCCCTAGCAACAGTGTCTAATAAAGACTGCAGAATTCCAATCATGTTATTTATATATTGCTTCTTAAACTTTTATGAATACAAAAATGGGTTTCACTATGACATTTTTGTACCTATAAATCCTTAGACTTTGTTCTTGTTAGCCCCATTCTCAGTTCTTTTTTTTATTAGATATTCTCTATATTTACATTTCAAATGTTATCCCCTTCCTCCCCAACTCCCATCCACCCCCACCCCCAGTTCTTATATTTTTTGAAGCTGCAACAGGGAGAATTTAGGAAGTTTACATTGTGTACTACACCAGTAAAGCCAGCAGTTCTGGTCTAGAGCAGGGCTAGGTCCCACTCCTAGCTTTGTCTCTCAAGATCTGGGTCAAGCATGAGATACTATCATGCTGGGCCTTGGTTTTGCCAGGGTCAAGCAGGGAAGAGGCAACACTTATGGAGCACTTATTGTTTAGTTAAAACACAAGCAGTTGTCTCCGTTGCACCGTGAGAGGTAGTTAGAAACAGAATTCAAGCCGGGCTGGGTGGCATGCGCCCTTGTTCTAGTACTCAGGAGATAGAGGTTGGTGGACTTCTCTGAATTTAGGGTTAGCCTGCTTTACACATTGAGTTCCTGGACAGCCGGGGCTACACAGACAGACCCTGTCCCCACCAAGCAAAACAACACACAAACTAAACAAGTCCAACAAAACAAAAACAAACTCCCCCAATCTCCGCACCCCCCCCCCAAAAAAAAGCCCAGAAGTCAAGCCAGGGCTGTAAGTAGGTTTTTGGTTTTGTTTGTTTATGGAGACAGGGGTTTTTCTGTATAACCCTGGCTGAACTGTAGCTCTGTAGACCAGGGTGGCCTCAAACTCACAGAGATCCACCTGCCTCTGCCTCCCCAGTGCTGGGATTAAAGACGTGCAGCACCGTGCTCCACCTGGGCTAGTTTTAGATCTGAAAGGCCGAGGCAGAGGACATGCATGCTTAAGCCCAGGGGTTCTAGGGCACCCCAAATAACACAGGGAGACCCTGTCTCAAAATCAAACAGACAGACAATGGTTGGAAAGTGCTTAAGAGTAAATGTTGCTTTTGCAGAGGATTCAGGTTCAGTTTCCAACACTTGTGATAGTTAATTACTGCTATTTCAGGTGGTCTGGGTGTTGGGAATCTGTAAAGCCCACCCCTCAGTTACCTGGCAATAGGTTTGCTCCACCCCAGTGACCTGACACTATAAAAGGGGCTGCTTGCCCCCTTGTCTCTCTCTTGTGCTCTTGCAGCCTTGCTCTCTCTTTTGCTGTTCCCCCTTTACCTCTCCTTTTCCCCTTCCCTTCCCCCCTCTCCCTCCATGCGCTCATGGCCAGTCTTTATTCCTCTCTTCTCTCTCTGCCTCTACTACCCTCTTAACTTTCCCATGACCCGAATAAACTCTATTCTGTACTATACCGTCGTGTGGCTGGTCCCTCAGGGGGAAGGGATTCCCAACATGCCCCCCCTCAGGGGCATCTCCCTTGCCCCAGGCCTTGCTACACCTTCATGGGCCGTATCCCCCTACTCTCTTCATCCTTTTCCTAACATTGGTGCCGAAACCCAGGATGTCATCTTTTAACAACATTGGTACCCCGTGACTTTTAACAACACTGGGACCCTCTTCTGGCATGAGTGCCAGGTAGGTTATACATGCAATGCACATATGTGCTGTAAAACATTTATACACATAAAATAAAAATTGTGGTGGTTTGAATAAACCCCATAAGCTGACATATTCGAATGCTTGGTTACCAAGGAATGGCCCTATTTGAAACAATTAGAGGGATTAGGAGGTGTGGCCTTGTTGAAGAAAGTCTATCACTAGAGGAGGGTTTTGAGGTTTCCAAAGTCCCTGGCAAACCCATTGCCTTGCTTTCTAAGCCTGCAGGTCAGGATAGAGCTAGATATCTGCTACTGCTCCAGAATCGCAAACTACCATGCTCCCCACCGTGAAGACAACGGACTAAACGTCTGAAACTGTAAAAAAGGATAAGTCCCCAATTAGATGTTTTCTTGGATAAGACTTGCTGTGGCTATGGTGTCCCTTTACAGTAGCAGTGACTGGTGAATGTATCTTTAAAACAAGTAAAAACTCAAACAACTCCCCAGAAAGTTGAAATTCTCCTAAGCATTTTATACACTTGATGGCATTAAGCTATAAGCACTACAAGTATGTAGCTTAGGGGAAAAAAAGGAGGGTATTCCCCATTCTTTGATCTACTTCTAGCCGTTTCATAGCATTCAACCTAGTATGTGCCAGACACCTTCCTAAAGCTTTCTTCATGTATTAAGCAAGCTTCAGTTCCTTAACCACTCTGTAAAGTAAAGAGAATCATGAAATCCTGTGGTAATTTTAATTCTCTTTAAAAGATGCTGAAAGATCAGGCAGGCAAGTCGGGACAACTTAAGAGGCCTCACTACGTGTTCTTAAAGTTTGAAAAATACAGGTCAGTACATGTAATTAAGTGTCAAAAAGGAATTTCGCCCGGGTGTCCCAGATGATGCTCTGGGACGACGCACTACAATACATAGGGTCTCTCGCTAACCACTACAGTACCTCGTGCGGAGCTGCCCTGGCCTCTACAGGTTTCCCGGGAAAGGTGCCGCCTGCACCTTCTCAACCAGTCTTGCTAGAGTAGGAGTATACTTTCCCGAACAAAGGCGTTCGGAGTGACCGCCTCTCCAGCCACTCAACGCTGAGAACAGACCGGCGGCCTTGGTTCAGTGTAACTTTCAATTGGTGGAGTAAACCTGGAGGAGGCGGGTCAAAGCGGAAGTCCCGCTTCCTTTGGCGTTACAGCCAATCACAGCACCTTGAAAAAAAAAGAGTTAGGGTGCATCGGTGTGTAGCGTTCTGGGAGTCCTGAGGGCGGGGCGGGGACCCGGCGGGTCGCTGAGGTGGGGGTTGGTAGAGGACGCTTCCCGAGGGCGCGCGGAGCGGAGCCGGTGACAGACACGCACGAGCGTGTGCGCTCCCAACTACTGCGCGGCCCCGCGACCCCCGTCGGTCGCTCAGAAGCCCGGCATCGGCGCCACAGCCGTCTAGGATTCCCGTCCCGAGGTGTCCCCGGTGTGCCCAGCTCGAATCTCCGAGCTCCGGGCCTCGCCTGCTCCCGCCGGCGTTCCCTCCGACCCCTTGTCGTCAGAGACTGTCCCTAACTCATCTTTTTGCACCCAGAGCCGGGTCCTCGCGGCCCATGGTGGCCGCTGGGGACCCAGGCAGCCTAAGTCTGTCTCGGGCGGGCCAGCCGGCCACCATGGTGGCCCTGAGGCCTGTGCAGCTACTCCAGGGGGGTTAATAGATCCAGAACGCGGGCCTAGGGGTGAGGGGGTCCCAGGCCAGTACCCCGCGCCATGGCCGGAGCCATCGCTTCCCGCATGAGCTTCAGCTCACTCAAGAGGAAACAGCCCAAGACATTCACGGTGCGGATCGTCACCATGGACGCCGAGATGGAGTTCAACTGCGAGGTAACCGGCCGCCAGCCCCGACGGGCAATGAGCGGAGAGCCGCGGAATTTCTGTCTGTCCGGCCGCGGCGTGCGTTCCTACCCGTGGGGTGCCCTCGTTGAGGTGACAGTCGAGGTGGAAGCTTGAGGGATTCCGTATATATCATCTGGAACCGGAAGGGGCTTTTTAGTGCCAGATCACAAGTTAAAGCTAGTGGTTGCCTTTTTTTTTTTTTTTTTTTTTTTTTTAAATTTAAAGTGGGTCTCTTGGTTTTGGCATTTCCTGAAGGCTATTTTCATTCATTTGTTATTGGAAAACACTGGAATCTTCTGTAGTAACGAACAGGTTTACAGTGTGTAGAACTCGCGCCTAAAACTCCACGGAGTTTTTCACTAGGTATTAACTGTGTACCCTAGGTCTTAAAAGTTACATCTAGTTTCAGTGGAAGTTTGTACTTTTCCCTGTTCCAAACTTAAGTTTTTGGGAAAAACTTTGAGGAAAGAGCGTCTTAAATTTACTTTCCCTAATTTCTAACATGGTGATAATAGATATCACTTGTTGAAGTGCGTGCGTATGTGTCTGTCTGTCTGTCTCTGTCTCTCTCTCTCAATCTGTGTGTGTATGTGTGTGTGTGTTTTCAGGGCCTTGTGCATGCTATGCAAGCACCCCATCACTGGGTTGTATCCACAACCCTGAACATTTGCTAAGTGTCAGACATTTACACATTTGACTCTCAAAAAACAAACAAAAAACCCAAAGCAACAACAAAAAAGAGGTGCCTGTGACACTGGAATATACTTGATTTGGATCCCTGGCCTGTTGCTTTTAAAATCCTTGGACTCTCCAAAGTAATAGAATCTTCAATTCTTGTGTGTGTGTGTGTGTGTGTGTGTGTGTTAATGCGTTGGATGGTGTTGCCACGTTATAGTAGTTTTAGAATTCAGCCTGGTTTCCAGAAAGGATCTTTAAGGTTGGGACTTCAAAATTCTTCCCTTAAGATGGAACTTAAGGGGGCTGGAGAGATGGCTCAGAGATTCAGAGCTCTGGCTGTACTTCCAGAGGTCCTGAGTTCAATTCCCAGCAACCACATGGTGGCTGGTAACCATCTGTAATGGGATCCGGTGCCCTCTTCTGGTGTGTTTGAAGACAGTGACAGTGTGTTCACATACATAAAATAAAAAGAAATGTTAAGAAAAAACCCCCAATTATTTAAAAAAAAAAAGAAGATGAAACTGAAGGTTCAGTTGATCACCAGTAGCCAATGATTTAATCAACAGTGCCTGTATAAACTCTCCATCAACTCCTGAAAGGATGAGGCTTAGAGAGCGTCCATCTGAACATGTGCTCTAGTAGTGGGTATAGAAAGTCTGCACAGTTCCTCACATGCCTTACCTGATACATTTAAAAAGATCTTGTAATATCTTGTGCCCCTATGAAAAATAGGTAAACCTCAGTGTTTTTACTCCTGTAAGGTGTGGCACTAAATTAACCTGAACCCAAAGAGGGAGTTGTGGTTCTTGAGTGTGTAGCTTCAGAAGCATGTGATTGGCCTCAGAAACAGGAGGCAGTCTTATGTGGTTGACACTTTGTCAATGAGATATAACTTTCCAGGAAGAGTATGTCAGAATTGAATTGAAGGATATTCACCTGGTATCTGATGGCAGTCAGAATTGTTTGATTGTTTGGTGGTTTGAGAGAAACCCCCAACTTTCTTATTTATATATTTATCTGTTTGTTTCTTTAACACACATTTTGGGCCATGTGCATCAACACACAGGCCACAGTTTTGTGAGAGTTCAAGTCCAGCCTGGGCTACAGAAGGTGGTAAAAGCTTTCTACAAGGTGAGGGAAAAAACCTTATCTTTTCCTTTATGCAGAGTGTCTCAAGATTTTGAACTTCAGACTGAGCTATTAGCCAGTATGATACTGACTCTCAAGCAGTTAAGTCTTGGCTACCCAGAGCTTTGATTCATGGTCAGCAGGATTGGTAGCAGTGACAGTAAGGCAGGAGCTGCCAACTTGTTTCTGCACATGGCTACATAGTCAATCATTTCAGCTTTATGGAGCTCGGGATTCTGTTGGAACTACTCAACTCTAGCTTTGCTCTTCTATAGGACAGACTTAAGTAGGGCAGTATCACACTTCACTGACATACATTTTCTGCTCCGAAACTGGTGAAAATACTTCTGAAAACTACCTTTGGAAATGGTGTAAGGGTGACTGGCAAAGGCAGCAAGAATGGGGATGTAACAAGGGGAGAGGCGGTAGTTTGAATCAAGACTGTCTGCTGCTTTCCCTTCCGGCGAGATAGAGCGGTTTTTCTACTTGTTGCTAAGGCTAAGTTCTAGGAGGTGCACTTGGATGACAGGGCCTCTATTTTCTATTCAATCCCTACTTGTGGGTCTGGATGTGGCATACTGAGATAATTTAGGACCTAACTGCTCTAGCACCAGCTTTGACTTGTGAGGTGGTTAGTTATTTGATGGTAGGGAAGGCAAGTTGCAACCTCTACCTACTGTGTTTTTCCACTAAAGACTCAATCCTAGATTTGGTGGGGAATGGGACAACTCAGAGAAGCTTGCATCATCTCCTTCCCTAGTTCTAGAATCCTGGTTCAGAGATTTTTATGTGAGGAATGGAGTGGGGCAGAACATAAAACAGAGAGTTGCTGGCTAGGGGTATAACACTGGTAGAGCACATTCAGGTAGTCCAAGAGTCAACCCCAAAACAAGCAAAACTCAGATTGTCCTAATCTTCCCCCAAAGGAAATAACTCATCTGAGAAACACAGTGGGAAAGTTCATGCCTGAAGGCAGTTTTGAGAATACTAGCTTTTAGTGAGAGAAGGTTGGATTGTTTGAAGAAATAGCCTGGATTTCATGTTTTCCAATTTGCTAGAAATTAGTAGGGAATCCTCCTTAGGTAAGCATAAATATCAAATATTTACCTCCGAAGCAGTTCGACAGAGTAACCATAATTCAGTAGGCTAGTTTGTATATGGGTTGTGCCTTAGGGCATTGTTACAAATGTTAGAAAACAAGCTACAATTACAATGTAACAGTTGGATGGTCATGGAAAGGAAATACTAAAACCATGTCGTTCAAGGTAACTGTTCAAAGCAACACCTCTCTGTGAAGAAATGTCATAGGCTTTCACAGTGTGTAGGATGAATAGATTTTCTTGAAGTCATCCAAACAATAAATAGTCACCAAACAATAAATTGTAGGACTTGATGGTAGATTTGATGGTCTCTGTCTGTAATCTTAGCACTTGCTGGAGAATGGAGAGTTCAAGGCCAGCTTGAGTTTCATAGCAAGTTTTGTCTCAAAAACGCAAGTACAGTGCTACCACTCCCCCACCAAATAAAAGCCTTCATAGGGGCACTCGAATCACTAAAATATGTTATCTGAAAGTCCAAAACATTAAAAACTATGAGATATGAGAAGAAACTCAAAAGTGATCTTTATACAGGGGAAGAGGAGGTGGGTCTGGGGAGGGAGAGTGAGCTGTTGGGGAGATTGTGTAGTCCGTAAACTGCTTGCCAAGAAAGTATGAGGATCTGAATTTTGATCCTGAACACCCAAAAGCTGTGCTGGAGGTAGCTAGTCTAACTAAATCATTGAGCTCCAGGTTCAGTGAGAGACCTTGTCACCAAAAAAAGAAAGAAAAAAAGAAAAAGAAAAAGGTGGAGAGTAATAGAGATACTTAATATTGACCTTTGGCCTCTGCGTGTCCATGTGGACTTGTGTGCTACCTGTGTACACATCTACACACACACACACACACACAAGATTTAGTAGTCATTATAAATATATTCCCATAATTTAAGGGAAGCACAGAATAGTAAAGGAAGGTACCATAATACTGCCAAATCAAAAGGAAATTCCTACAGAGGGGAATTATAAACGAGAACCTAATGAAAGTTCTATAGCTCAAAAGTACAGTAGTTGGATTAAAATACTCAGTAGAGGAACTCCAGTTATAAGTTATAAATTATGTAAATTATAAACTGTAAGAAGAAGGAAGAAAGACATTGGTGGTGGTGGCAGATGACTTTAATCCCAGTACTAGGAAGGCAGAGGCAGGCAGATTTTGAGTTCAACGCCAGCCTGGTCTACAGAGTGAGTTCTAGGACAGCCAAGCTATACAAACTCTGTCCTGAAAAACAAAACAGAAAAATAAAACAAAATAGAACGCCAACTAAGAATTCTATCTAGCAAAGTTCAGTATAGTTTGCCATTTCCGAGTGGTGAAGTAAGACAACAGACAACCAAAGCCAGGAGGTTTTATTGCCCAAGGTCATGCCTTACAGAACCTGTTAAGGGGTCCTTCAGGCTGAAGGTAGGAGACCTCAGACAGTAATTCAAATGCACATGAGAAAACAGTACAGGTAATTATATGATTATATAAGATGGTGTAAATGCACAGTTTTCTTCTTAAGTGGTTAAAAATGTTTAACTGCATATAATGTTGGGCATATAGCATGTATTGTATGTATAACACGTTGGCTAACAACACAGAAAAGATGTGTTGGAACAAAGTTATAATAGGCTAAGGAAATAACTACAGATGGAAAAAGAATTGCTGTAATAGTGAGTTGTGTGTTTGATAGGTGTATATACTAACACTACACCAGAACATTTCTGAATCACTTAAACTAGCTTAAACCCGAAGTTGATTTTGATAAGTCAAGATTATATGATAAGCTCTACAGAAACAGCTACTAAAAAGATCTAAAAATACGAATCTAGGGGTTAGAGAGATGGCTTAGTGGTAAGGATTATTCACTGCTCTTATGGAGGACCCAGGTTTGCTTCCTACACCCACATGGCAGCTTATAACCACCTGTAACTCAGTTCCTGGGCATCTGATGCCATCTTTTGGCCTCCGTGGGCATTACATGCACGTGACACACATGACACACATGATGTTTTGTCCTGAAGATTGAACCTCATGCCCAATAACAAATATTTCAATGAGTTGTTTGTTCTTTTTTGGAGAAGGAAGCAGGCCAAGGTTTCATATAGATCAGGTTGGCTTTGAACTTGGTATCTAACTGCAGCTGACCTGATTTCCTGCCTTTATTTTTCAAGTGCTGGGATTATAGACATTTGTCAACATGCCCAGCTGGAGAGATGCCTCAGTGGTTAAGACCATGTCCTGGCTGGTCACAGTGGCATATACTTTTAATCCCAATAGGCACTGTAATCTCTGGAAGCAGAAGCAGAGTCGATCCCCAAGTTTGAGACCAGTTTGGTCTACAGAATGAGTTCCAGGATAGCTAGTGAGACCCTGTCTGGAAAGCAAAAACAAACAAACAAACAAAAAACCCAGACAATATTCTACTGTAACTTAAAGACCCTTTGGGTTTTAACCCTATATCAGGGCACTCAACATCATTTGTAACTCTGGTTCTAGAGAGGTCTTATGCCCTCTAATCTTCATGGGCACTTGGACTCACATACATGTACATTCCTACATTTATACATAATTAAAAATAGTAAAAGTAATCCTTAAAAACTGATCTGCAGATAAGAAATAACCGTATGTTCAAGTAGGATGTGGTTTCTCAGCTTCAGCACTGCTGATGTTTGGACTGGATAATCTTTAGTATGGGGAAGCAGTGATGTGTACTGTAGAATTTTTTGTTTTATTTTTTGAAACTTGTTTTTTGTAACAAAAACAATCTCACAACATTTATTGTCATCTAATGATAATGTGCAAGTAAAATAAGATGAGTAAATGTCCCAGTAGAAGACATCTTTAAAAACACCAAATAGCTTTCTCAACTTTTATTATCTTCTTTTAGCATGATCCGACCCAGTTGTCTTCTGGACTTTGTTTTAGAATGAATTTCTTCTGCATCATCTAATACGAGGTTTGTGTACTCATCAAAGCCAATAACAGCCCTCTATCCACATATTCACTTGCTCATGCAGCCACACCTGAATTCGAGACCTATTCTGCAAGTATCTGAAGATAAGGTTGATGGGCTGCACTGTCACCTTCTGTACTTTCTGGCCCTGGCTGGAGGAGCATGCCATGGTGGAAGTCACAGAGACCACCACCTCAGAAGCAACTTGGAGACAGTGTTTTCTATGTAGGACTGCCTGGCCTGAAACTTACTATGTTGACTAGACTAGCCTCAAACTTGTAATGTGTGGCTTACAGGCTTAGGCTACTAGATCTACAGGCATTGTAGGATATTGATCAAGCCCTCCAGCTTTTGATCCTTTCCATATATCCATCCATCCATCCATCCATCCATCCATCCATCCATCCACCCATCTGTCTATTTATCCATCCCTAGTTGTGACAAAAAATATTTCAAACATTAAATGTCCACCCCTACCATCCCCCCACCCCCACACATTGAGACCACAGTGCAAGTCCATACAAAGGGATAGTAGTACTAACAGTCAGAGAAGCATAATAGTATAGCAACTTTTAAACTTTAATGGCCCACAAATGACATGAAGGTGGCAATTAAACCTGGGTTTCTCTGTGTAGCCCTGGCTATCCTAGAACTGCATCTGTAGAACAAGCTGACCTTGAAATCACAGAGTAAGTGCCTCTGCCTTCCTAAGTGCTGAGATCAAAGGCCTGTGCCACCACTACCTGGCTGAGAAATCTTCCTTTTTTTTTTTTTTTTTTAAAGATTTATTTATTTATTATATATAAGTACACTGTAGCTGTCTTCAGACACACCAGAAGAGGGCATCAGATCCCATTACAGATGGTTGTGAGCCACCATGTGGTTGCTGGGAATTGAACTCAGGACCTCTGGAAGAGGTGTCAATGCTCTTAACCACTGAGCCATCTCTCCAGCCCAAATGCTTATTTCTAATTAGTTTTCAGATGATGTTAATGCTGCTGGTCCAATGGCCACAATTTAAGTGGCAGAGCAGTAATAGAAGGCACATGGACTGTAAATAAGACAGATTGAAACTTCAAGTTTGGCCTTTTTCCTACCCACTTCTGCTTGGACTGTGATGTTTCCACATCAGTAAAGTGGGATCAATAATACTGGCCCTGCACACTTGCCACAAGGATGTGTGATGCTTAGTTCTCCCAGAAAGATGCAGCAGAAAGGCTATAACTGGCCTAAAGTAGGAGGCTCGTATCACTTTAGTCACTGCCCTGTTGTGTTTTTTGTTAAGTCATTGCATCTGCCTTGGACTTCAAATTATAGTGGAAACACCATTTATACATGATGTTTGAATATTTTGTTTAAAGTAATAATAGTATGTTCTGTGGTGTTAGAGAGCTTAAAGAAGCAAATAGTCTCATTCTCTGCCATGTTTTTGTGCCAAATTTACTCAAGGAGATGGCAGGTGCCTTAGGGAAAAAAGAAAGCCAGTATTTGTAGAACTCTTGGTTTTGTTAAGGTCAAATGACCTTAAAGCGACCTTCCAAGAAGGATTTTAGAACCAGTGGTAGCTGCCATGTGAGTCATGTTACCTTATGGCAATGAGTTCACGATTTTTGCTGCAGCAATGGGGTGGACTCTCTCTCTCTCTCTCTCTCTCTCTCTCTCTCTCTCTCTCTCTCTCTCTATCTACCTACCTATCTATCTATTTGCTGCATTGCACCATTGGCTTGATGCTCTAGAGGATTTTTCCACTTGAGAGATTTGATATTTGTCATCTTGAGAAAGTGGATGCTGAATGTAATTTGCCAGGAGGCTAAACAGTTATGTTATTTCTTATCTAGTCTGGGATTTTGCTCTAATAATTCAATCTATCAGGGAGATGAGTCAAATATGAAAAATTTCTCAAAATTGAGTTGTGAGAGATTCTAATTCTGTATTACATAAAAAAAAAAAGGTCTTCTCATGTTGGTTGGCATTTTAAATGTTTTTACCACAGCCAAATAGGGTTATGATCAATTGACGTCCAACATAACAGGTCATTATACCATATAACAAGTATATAAACATTATACCATATAAACAAGACATAGTTTGTCTATAATAGAACTTTCAAAGGGGAGGAAAGCAGAAGGAATAATTCTAGTATTTTTAGTATAGTCTTTATTCCTATACTTCCAAAAACATAGGCATATAACATCTGGAAATTATGATTGCTATTTTATAGGGTATATAGGATATTAGGACTGTATGTGTGTGCACTAAGAAGCCTATTACAGAACAAAGGCTCTCATCCTTTTGCCACCAATGTCCTATGGACAGTGCATTTGAATGGTCTGTGGTCTGTGGTGTGAAGGATGGAGAGGCAGGCAGCATGCTGGTTAGTGCTGCTATTTTTATGGACTTGATACCTGCCCATTAGTGGGCTGAAGGACTAGGGAATAGCAGTGACTGTTTTATGTACAGTATTCAGTGGTTTAATTCCACTTGATATAACAGGGCTTCATTTATTTATTCAAGAGAGACTGGGTTCCCACAAAGGCTAGGCAGCTGACATCACCTAATAGTGATCAAGGTCATTTTGGACATGTGTGTTATTATTTATTTTGCTTCCAGGGGGGAAGCAGGATTAGACAGGATAAATAGCTTACTTAATGTCTCAATGGAACCACAGTTGATTCAAGGAGAAGGACACACAATTGAAAGTACCAGACATATAATGTTCCAATCAACAGTGCCCTTCATGTGTGGTGGTGTCCCCATAAGCTTATAACATGGCTGGAAAATTTCTATTGCCTAGCACTTTTTTGTTTAGTTTTAGGGGTTTTTTTTTTTTTTTTTTTTTTTTTTTTTGAGATAGGGGTTCTTTGTGTAGTCCTGGCTATCCTGGAATTCACTCTGTAGACCAGGCTGACCTTGAGCTCAGATATCTGCTTGATTCTGCCTTAGCTCTGGGATTAAAGGTTTGCAATGCTGTTACTACCTGGCTTGTTTTAGGTTTCTTTTTCTTAAGATTTATTTATTTATTTATTTATTTATTTATTTATTTATTTATTTGAGTACCTATCTGCATGTATACGTACATGCCAGAAGATGGCATGGGACCCCATTATATAGTTAGCGAGCCACCATGTGGCTGCTGGGAATTGAACTTGGGACCTTTGAAAGAGCAGCCAGTCCTCTTAACCACTGAACCGTCTCTTCAGCCCCTAATTTTGTTTTTTTTTATTTTAATTAAACTTAAAACAATTACAGATGTGAAAGGGTATGTATGGAAAGCCATATGATTACTTTTGTGGACTCAGCTCTCTCCTTCCACCTTTAAATGGGTTCTAGGGATAGAACTCAGATGTCCCAAGCTGGCCTTGAACTTGCTGTGTAGCAGAGGATGACCTAGAATCACAGACTGGGAGACTTGGTCCCTGGTGCTTCTTCTGAGGAACTTGCTCCTTTACCTCTCTCTTGGACCATCTGTAAGATGGGAAGTGTCATGATTTTCTTGTAGGGAGTTATTGGGAAAATACTTAGGCCAATACCTGGTACAAAGTAAAACTATATAAGATCTTTTGAGTAAATGGAGGTATGTCCTAAACTTCTAGTAATTTCTTTGCTTCTTTTAGCCTCTCCTATACTTTGTCACATACACTTTGCTCTGAGCCCATTGGCCCAGTTACTCTCTCAACTTCTGTTCAGAGTCTCTGTAGGCCTGGAATGCCCTCCTCACTTGTTGCCTGGTACAGAGATACTAGTAATTCACTTGCTGTCCAAGCTTTCTTTTTGTGCTGGGTATCATACTACTACTAAAAGGTGGGCCTGGGATTTGAATCCAGGCAGCCAGTCTTCCAGGCCATTCTTTTCTTCACCAAGTGTGTCAGTAGGAACAGGCCAGCCCTTTCTACCAAGTATGACATTCTGTAGGAGTCTCCAAGTGGAAAGAAGGAAACTTTAGAGCCCCCACCACCACCAAAAAAAAAAAAAACCCCAAAAAAACCAAAAACGGATTTTAAGTATTTGGTAAATAGGAAAAGTGGGAATAATAGTCTATTTAAAGAACTTATTATTAAAGACAACTTATTTGTCTTTGTCATTATTTTATTTATTGAACTTGGTGTAAGATTCTATCTCAAAGCCATTTTGTGAACTTGCTAGTGGGCTTAGATTTTGTTGGCTAATGACATGACTAACACTCTCTTTGCTGTATTGCCTCGATGCCTAGTTTGTCCTTTGGATCACCTGAGCATTTTTTATAAGACAGTCTTTTTCAGTTGCCCATGATCAGCTTGGAATTCATGCTTTTGGCCTAAAGTAAAGCTTATTTTGCAACAGTTAAAGTGTTTTCTAGATGCATTTTTCACATTTTTTATGGTCAGAGTGGTTCTTCCTTGGTATTCAACCTGTCTAAAACATGTGGTGTGCCCACATAGATATCAACTGGTACCTTGTTTCTTTTTCTTTGCATATTGGGATTGGATCCCACAGCCTGCAGTACACCAGACCAGTTCTTTACCAAAAAGCTACACCCCCAGCATTGGTTTAATTTTTTTTTTTTAACTTAGAAGTTCACCATTCCTTTCCCTCCAAGTGTCTCCATTAGTTCAGTTTTAGAGGAACCCAAACTGAAATTATCAGAATACAGTAAGAAGAAGAGGACTGCAGGCACATTGAAGTGCATGGCTCCTTTCTGAGTTTCAGAGGAACTCCTATTGTGGTGAGGGAGAAAAGACATGGACAGACAGACAGACAGACAGGGAGACAGAGAGACAGAGACAGACTGAAAAACCGAGGAAAGGTACTAATTTTTCAAGGTGCTCATGATCCAGTTAGAGATAGAAGATATATATTTTTGTATATGCACATACACAACAAATATTTGGGCTTGAAATGACATTAAATCATATTAAAATGGGGATAGAAGCCATGCAGTGTGAGAGCTACTTAGGAGACTGAGGCAAGAGGATTGTTTGAACCAGGAGTTTGGGACCATCCTGGGCAACATAATGCAGGTTTGTCCTTTTAAAACAAAACATAACAACAACAAAAAAAGAAAAGCCTTTCTTAGAAACATGGATATCAGTGAGTGCCGAAAAGACAGATACATGGGTCTAATGAGTACCAAGGTCTTTCAGGGAGTTTGCTGACAAGCCGGGTTACAATTGGTCTCTGGAGGACTACACACCTTCTGTATGTGGTTCCCTGTCACTTGTATAAGATCACTGAGAGCCCTGAGCTGGGCTCTGAATATCTGGTGTCTAGGCTGAGCTCTTTTTGGGCTTGTTGAATCTCCTTCCCTAGTTGTTCATCTGAACACTAAAGGGAAGGAGTCACATTTCAAAAGCCTTCAGCGATTCTCTCTTCCCATTTTTGTGAGACAGCATTTCACTGTGTAATCTCAGCTGGCTTCTTTCTGAATTCTGTTGCTTCAACCTCTTGTGTGCTGGGATTACAGGCATATACCACAATCCCATCTTAAAACTCAGAGCTACTGACCGCTCTAGAGCTGGTGAAGCTTCTTTGGTTTGTTTCAGGATGATGTGTTCCATCCTCGTGTGTGTGCTTGTGTAGATTAGAGTCTAAATCCATATTTTAGGAATACTTTTAGCATGCAGAAAATTGTTAGTAGTTCTGGGTTCAAGAAGTAAGTTTGTTTTTATTGTGTTGGAGATGGATGGCCATAGGCAAGTACCCCTCTTCCTCTGAGTGACATCCCAGGTCTTAAACCTTAAACTGTAATGGGTTCTGAGAGGCTCAAGCTGCTTGTCTCAGTTGAGGAATCCCTGGCACCACTAGGTGGAGACAGAGGACAGATTTTTCTAACTATTCCTATAACTTACTGTTACTTTAGTATTGCTAAAGTCGGTGTTAAATCTTAGAATTGGGAGATGGCTTAGCACTGACTGCTCTTCCAGAGGTTCTGAGTTCAATTCTCAGCAACCACATGGTGGCTCACAACCATCTGTAGTGGGATCTCATGCCCTCTTCTGGTGTGTCTGAAGACAGCTACAGTGTACTCACATACATAAAATAAACAAATCTTCAAAAAACATTTAAAAAAATTTTAGAATCAGAGACAGAATGTTTAAGTTTTCTGGGTGCTGCATGGACAGGTTTGCATTCTCTGGTTTCTGTTATCCAGAAGTTTGTTTGGAGGGGAGGAATTCCGAGTTGGAACCCATGCCTACGCTGCTGGTGCTTTACTACTGAGTTTTGTCTCCAGTACTACTGAGAGGTTTTGTTTATTTGTTTGTTTAAAATTTAGTTTGGTTCTTTGTGAATGTCACAGTCATGTGCCCCAGACCTACTTATCACCCCCTCTCCTTGTACCGTCCTCTTGTAACCTCCCCTCCAACAGAGAAAGCAGATCTTGTGGAAGCTGCGGTGAATCCCACAGTATGCCCTTTAGTCCGCACTTCTTTGCTTACAGATGTTCATTGCAATAACTTGTTGGTCTGGCTTCTGCTACACTATCAATACTGGAACCTCACTGGGACTTCTCTCAGATGTACTGTTGTTGCCCTGTGTCATGGAGATCCTGCAGTTTTGGATCTGTAGGACCAGCCCTTCATGCACTCCAGCAGTTAATTTATTGATGGGGTAGATATTGGGGTGGGTTAATTCAAAGCCTTGTATCTGGACCTGAGAGGTGTCTAAGCTGGTTAACCCTCTGGCTCTCCTGCTCTTGTGTCCTCTTGTGCCAGCTCATCCTTAGTCCCCACATCCAGGGCCAGCACTACTGTGCTCAGGTGAGGTGCTGGGCTTTCCGGAGTGCGGCAGCAGCTGAGGTTCTTAAATTTGTTTTAAGTACTAGGGATAAAGCCTTGAGCATGCCTGGTAATTGCTCTTCCACTGAGCTATATCTCTAGTCCTTTATTAATTTTACTTTTTATTGGGAGGCAAGGGTGTCAATAGGGGTTGTCTGAGTTAGCCTTTAACTTATAATCTTTCTGCCTCAGCCTCCTGAATAAATATGCCATTTTGAGACTGTGCCCTAGGACTGACTTAGGAGCTATTTATTTATTTATTTATTTATTTATTTATTTATTTATTTATAATAGCCAAGAAGGAATAATCATTTAGATAATAGTCTGGGTTGGTTGTATTTGATAGTCTGCTAATTTTGCCTAATGTTGAGGCACTTTTTGCCTTGTTGAAGTTGGAGAGATGTTTCTGTGATTAGGAGTAGGTGTACTGGCTACTCTTCCAGAGGACTCCAGTTTAATTCCTAGCAGCTATCTGTGGTTCACAACCATCTGTAACTCTAATTCCAGGGGATCTGATGCTCTCCTCACAGGTTTCAGGAATACAACATGCAGGGAAAACACCCTTCACATAATTTTCTTTCTTTCTCTCTCTCTCTCTCTCTCTCTCTCTCTCTCTCTCTCTCTCTCTCTCTCTCTCTCTCTTTCTTTGTATTTTCAGGGGAGAGCCTGAATATTACACATCATGTATGTGTTTATTTATTTACTTATTTTAGTTTTTTGAGACAAGGTTTCTCTGTGTAGCCCTGGATGTCCTGGAACTCACTCTGTAGATCAGGCTGGCTTCGAACTCATAGATATCCACCTGCCTCTTATCTTCTGAGTGCTGGGATTAAAGGTATGTGCCACCACCAAAATGTTTAAAATTATATTTAATGTAAAGATATAAGCATTGCATCTTTCTTCCTGGTTTTGTTGGTGTTGTTTTGTTTTGTTTTAGACAGTCTCTAGCTCAGGCTGGCTTCAATTTCTCAGTTATCCTGTCTCAGCCTCCTGGTGAGTGTTAGGGATACAGGCATCAGCCACCGCTTCTGGCTTAGGCTTTTGTTTTATCCATACCAAACAATCCTTACTATTGTTTCTAGAGAATTGTTATTTTCAGTATGTTAAGTATTGTAATCACTGCTAATTGCATATTCTCCACAGCATGTTATTTGCTAAAATCTTACTTTTCATCAGTATTTATAATGATCATTTTTTGTTGAATTAGAGAGTTCATAAAACAGTCTATGCTTTTTTTTTTTTCCTTTTGAGAATGTGTCTCGGGGCTGGAGCATTGGCTCAGAGGTTAGGGACACTGACTGCCCTTCCAGAGGTCCTGAGTTTAATTCCCAGCAACCACATGGCGGCTCTTGACCCATCTCTTTAGCCCCTGGTTGGCTGAAATTCTTGCTCCACTTGTGATGGGATTACAGGTGTACAACACTATCCAAGCTCTATAATCACCTTTGGTTGTGAGGCATAAGGATCATACTAGCAGAGCCCTGAGTAAGAAAGTACAATACATTTCTAAGAATGTAACTAATACTTAAGAAGTATTAAGTATTAGTTACATTCTTAGAAATGATTTTAAGTTAACAGAATGGGTTGTTAAAAGTTGACAGAAAAATTACTCCAGCAATGAAAAAAGTACTGTTTGATTTATATAAAACCATCTCAAAATCATGGACTCAGAGGGTGACCACTTGATGACTGCCGAGGTTGGGCCACTGAAGAGGTGAAGTGACTCAACACAGCAGGTTGAAGTGTTTATGGCTGTTTGACAGAGCTATGATTGCTCTCATGTTGTGAGCTAACTTCCTCAGATGGATACTGTCTTCTTGGCTTTTGGAGGACAGGCTCTATCTTGCCTTTATAATACTATAATTGTTCTTTTTTGCTTTGTCATCTGTTTGTTAGCTGACTTTGAAACAAGTACATCCCCCAGCACAAAATCTGGAGGTTACAGAAAGCGTGGAGGAATTAGGAGTGAAAACACTGGCGCCTACTTAAATTAGGTCACTGAAGTCACAGGTTGGTTGTGGTGGCAGGAGAAAGGATCTGAAATACTGATCTCTTCTCTGGGCTCACTGCTGACTCAATACCCACTCTCCGTTTGGGTAGGGAAGGTGCCAGAAGCTACAATCACAAAGACCTGTTTTTTTAAAAGATGTATTTATTTAATGTATATGAGTAAGGTGTAGCTGTCCTCAGACACACCAGAAGAGGACATCCGATCCCATTACAGACGGTTGTGAGCCACCATGTGGTTTCTGGGAATTGAACTCAGAACCTTTGGAAGAGGAGTCAGTGCTCTTAACCACTGAGCCATCTCTCCAGCCCAATCACAAAGACTTTTACTCCCTAAAAACCAGTACTTATTTTGCTTTGAAAGACTAAAAACTGAACCAGAGTTTAAAACCTTCATTTTATGGCTTCCCAAAGTGCTATGATTTGTTTCTTCCTAGTAGGGCCTTTTGTTCTATGGAAAATTTTCTTTAGTTTTTTGAGGTTTAAATTTCTTTGCTAAGGTATTTTTAGAAAAAGGGAATCAGTATGTGTCACCTAAGGGGGAAATATGTTTCTTAGGCCTAGTTATGTAATTAGAATTTTAATAAAGAGTGTCATAAATTCTTGCTTCATTGCAATCATTACTTAGAAGTGTTCTACTCAGAAGTCTCATCTAGCTATCATCAGCAGCAGCAGCATCACCAGCCAACCACAGCACTTATGTCCACAGATTGTGCAGCACTTGTTCATATTTTGAGAGACTGTGTGTGTGGTGTGTGTGTGTGTGTGTGTGTGTGGTATGTGTGTGGTGTGTGTGTATGTGTGGTGTGTGTATGTGGTGTGTATGTATGTGTGGTGTGTGTGTGTGTGGTGTGTATGTATGTGTGGTGTGTGTGTGTGGTGTGTGTGTGTAGTGTGTATGTGTGTGTATGTGTGGTATGTGTGTGTATGTGTATGTATGTGTGTGTGTGGTGTGTGTATGTGTGTGGGGGGGTGTGTAGGTGTGTGTGTGTGTGTGTGTGCTGTGTGTGTGTGTGTGTGTGTGGTGATCTGTAGAACTGGAGAAAAGACGGGAATTTTGGGAGAAGATAAACTCATGTTTTCCATACTAACTCTTGCATGATTTTGGATGGATAGTGAAAAGAGTTGAATAGTTCTTAGGTCTAGAAGCATATACCTTTGCTGACTTGGGGATTTGTAGACTGAGTTATAATAAGGTAGGTAATTTGTTGAAGGAGAGAAGATACAATTGATGGAAAGCCATGAAACTAATAGTTTATATAGACTGAGCATAATAACAGAGATGATTGGAGGACTGGGAGAGGAAAATTAATTGCTGTAGTTGATTAGAGCAGAACTGACAGGGTAGGAGATTGGAAGTAGGCTTGTTTGGTTGGTTTTTGAGACAGGATTTTACTATGTAGTCCTGGTTGTCCTGGAACTTGCTTTGTAAACCAGCCTGGCCTTGAACTCACAGAGATCTGCTTGCCTCTGTCTCCTAAAGTGCTAGCTAGTATTAAAGGCATGCTCCACCACCACCAGGCTAGATGGGTGAATTTTTTAAATTATCTTTTTTTTCTGCAAAGAGAAAGTTTCAGCTTGTGATGAGGGATATTGGCTTCAGGACTGCAGAGCAGCAAAAACAAATCAGGTTTTTTGTTTTGTTCTTGTTTCTATTTGGAGGATTCCTTTTTCCCTTATGGTGAGTAGTAATGTCCACATGAAGGGGTGGATGTGCCCCTTCCTTGCAGGACCAAAATGTTTTTGCAGTTTAAATTCAAGGGACAGAAAAAAAAAAACCCTACTTTTGAGGTATAGTCTTACTCCTTTTGAATTTTTCTTTGTTTAATCAAATTTTAAAGGAATTCATTTTTCACCTATTACATAGCAAAGTTACCTCTATAAATGTTTGGGAGCAGGTTGCTGGGGATTGAGTATGCTAGGCAAAAATTATGTTGCTGTTTTGGCTGGCCTACAAATTGCTATGTAGATCAAATATGCTTTGAACTTTTGGTAATCTTCTTACCTCTACCTCACAAGATACAAGTGTATCACCTGCCCAGTCTGAGCTCTAAATGGAAATATTTGAGATCCGTGTGTGTTTTGTGTGTGTGTGTGTGTGTGTGTGTGTGTGTGTGTGTGTGTGTGTGTGAGTGAGTTCTGGCCTGAAACAAACAAACATTGTATGTATGAGACCAGGCTGGTTTCAAACTCTTAGAGATCTGCTTGTCTCTCTGCCTCCATGTGCTGACATTAATGTTGTATGCCAACATGGCTGTTGCTATCACTTTTCTTCAAAACAGATAGATAAATAAATAAATAAATGTTGTATTACAACTTGAATCTTTTATACAAACATCTTAAATCACAAGTCTTCTTTAAATTTACTCTCATAGGCCAGATATGACTACAAACGTCTGTTGTGGATAAACGTCGAGTAGAGAAATCACAGTCATCTTGAGTTTTACATTTCTGAAATAATGGCACACACGGGACACAGGCCCTGAGCCAGAGAAGCACAGTCCTTCTGTCACACTATCTGTAAGGAATCTAACCTTTCTACAGTTTTTATGGCAAATGCCAGAGCAGCTTGTGAGCTAATTGGGAGGATCTGATAAGCAAGTGAGTTCTCTGCTTCCTCTTCTCTTATTTTAAACTACTGCACCTCGGTGTAGCTGTTGATTGATGGCCCACCTCCTTATTTGTGAAAAGCCTCTATCTTGGCTCTTTCCAGTTGTAAGTTGTGTGTAAATCTAAGTTTTTCTGTGGGTTCTAATTCTTAGGCATTCACAGCTAGCATCCCAGTTGGGTTTACTTTCTTCAGGAGAATTGAAACCTTGTTTTGCTGTGGCCTAGTTTCCTCTCACCCTGCAATGTAGTATCATTGTATACAAGGAGTTTAATTGTTAGGGGCTGCAAGTGCTACCAGAGAAAACGGAAAGGCAGTGTCAAGACCGACAAAGTCAGAAAACAAATGGCAGTGTCAGGATCGCATATGACCTTGGCCAACTGGTAAGATGGTTGTTCCTGCTAATAGACTCCAATCAACGCCATGGGTTATTGGTGCCATTTGCTTCCTGTACCTGGAAAGTGCCTCATTCTAGCCATGTTCCTGCAGTGGAGGGTAAGTGTTTAGTGCTATTTACTTAAAGCATCTAAAGTTGATAAATGACAAGCACTTCACTCTTGGTAAAGCTTGTAAATCTAGCGCCTATAAAAAATAACAGGCTGACAGCACTTAGTTCTGTTTATAAAGTTCATACACATCTGTCTCTGATATAGGTGCAATATATATATCTATGATATCACACTGCAGCCTGTTAAAATAACAGGACAGCTTCCACAGGCCCTCTGCCTGAAGGGCACTGTGAGGCTAAGAGGTTTGCAGAGCATGCCTTTACCTAATGGAAGCTGGTTTTCCACTCTCTGTGCCCTTCTTTTGTTTTTTTTCTTTTTTCTTTGTTTGTTTTTTTTTCCAAACCACCCTCTTTCCTTCTGAAAAAGTAAACACTTGCCTCAGCCTATTTCCTCTTCTCTAGCTAAGACCGGGAAAGAGGCTACAGAAGTTAAATACTTCAGCCAGATGGAAAGATTGGTTTAAATGTACACTTCATAAAAACCAGAGACTGTTCTATTTTTGACAAACTGTTCAGAAAAGACTATACACCTATCTTAAAAAGAAAAAAAGCCCATAAATACCAAAGTACCAAGCACTACACAGCTTGGCTCCTTGACTTGACGAGGAGCAGTGAGGGAATAAAGGACAGGCACTACAGAAACTGCCAGGTTGCACAGCAGAGCTGGGTTACATGGGTGTGTGTGCTCTGATGGCTCTGCACTGAGCGCAGCAAACTCTGCATGTTTGTTATGTATAGCACAGGGTGGGTGGCTAGTCTTGGTGGGAAATGCCTGTATACAAGAAGCCTCAGGCTGTCAGTATCCAGGAGGAGGAAACTGTAGTTGCTAGGTTTTGCATACACTGGTCAGTCATTTTCAAACACTGGCATTTGAAATAGAGGAAGCCTCACAACCGTGGGAAGACTTTCCCAAATTCCAGTTGAACTGAGACATTGATCCTTGATAGGCATGGCCATGTCAACAATATATGTTGGTGACATGTCAGGAGTTCATCTGTCATTTACATATTCCTCAATCCAGGCTTTCTCAGCTCCCTGCATACAGGGCTGGCAACATTACTCAGTGGGTAGAGTTGCTTCATAACATGATTTTTTTTAAAGATACATTAATTTTTATTTTGTGTATATGCATATTTTGCTGGCATGTGTTGTATGTGCACTGCATGTGTATATGCTGTTCACAAAGTCAGAAAAGGGTGTCAGGATCTCTTGAATTTGGAGTTAAGGACAGTTGTGAGCTGAGCTGCCTATGGGTGCTGATAACAGAATCTGTGTCCTCTACAAGAGCAGCAAGTGTTTTTAACTGTTGAGCCATCTCTCCAGTCCTGATGATCTGAATTTGGTCTGCAGGATCCACATGGTGGAAGGAGAGAACTAAAACTCCCTCAAGCTGTCCTTTGACCTCCACATGTGTGTGTGCACTCCTTCTCCCAATAAATGTAACTTTAAAGATTATTTTTAAAGTCTGTAGGGCCATGTAGTGCCACCAAGATTTATTTGGCAGGTAAAGGTGCTTACCGCCAAGCATGATGATCTCAATTAAAAATTTTTGGGGCCCACATGGTAGAAGGAAGGAAAGAACTAAGTTTCACAAATTGTCCTCTGACCACATGTATTCTCATACGTGTGTACACAAACAAAAAATGTAAATATAGTATGATGTAAATGTAGGTCTGAAAGGCTTCGGTGTCATCAGGTATCAGAAACACTGGTTTTTTTTGCTCCATACTTCAGGCTAGCTCAGAATTTATGTCCATCTTCTAATGGACTGAGATTATAGGCTTGTGCCTCCAAACCTTGGCTAGGAATGTTTTAATAGGAAAATAAATAGGAGACAAATTCCATTCATCCTGGCTTCTATTCATGCTATTGTTATATGCATCTCTGCTTTGATCTAGTGCCCTGATACAGCCTGGTCCCAGGTCAGTTGTGCAAAATGAGAATTGTCACATGTACCAGGCCAAAGCTACATATTCAGCCCTGCATTGAACATTCAGTACTGCAGATTGGAAATCATGCTGTCATATCCTAGAAAAGTGCAGAGAACATTCCTTTACTTTGCAACAGCTTGGACCGGAGTAGACACACTGTTCCTTCAAGCTGGCATGACCTTCCTTTTGTCAGCTTTCTCCACAAGACCCAGCTCAGCCTGCATCTCCTCAGTGAAGCCCCCCTCCCTCAAGTCTCCTAGTCTTGACTTGTGTTCCCACAACACCCTGTTCTGTTAGCACTTAGCAGATTTGTTTTTCCTTATCCATTTACCTGCCTCCCCGTCAGACAGAACCTGGGACTGTGTCTTGTCCTGAAGTCATCATTTATCTCCTGTGCTGAGCACAAAGACTGGGATGTAGTGGGTGCTCAATAAATGTTGTCAAATGAGTGATGGTATGGTTAGCGTGATGAAAATTGATGGTGCCCTTTCCCATCCGTCATCCATCACTGTGGTATGAAGTGGGGCCGGGAGGCTTTCCGCAGCACAGCACTTGAGAATCAAAGGAGGGAGGCAGAGTGAGAATTAACAAGAGCTACCCCTTATTGAGTGTTTATTTGCTCTGGGCCCAGCACTGTCTTAATCTTTTTCAGTGTATGAAAGCACTTAATTCTTAGATCAATCTGCTAAGACAGGTTCTGCTTATTCTCCTTGTTAAAACATAAGGAAGTTCAATAACTTGCCCAAGGTCACACAGCAACAGCACTTGAGATAAGGCTGGTGGCAGATTAGTCACTTATCTATACCCTTTTGGCTGGTTCCTAGAAAGAAGCCCTGATATCTTGAGGTGTCCAATTTGTGTAATGATTTAACTTGCCTCCTATATGTTGTATAGTATGTTGAATAGTACCAGTTGTTTTTAATCCTTAGGATACTGGAGAAATAGTCACAGTATTTTCTAGGTTCTGTGGGTTAGATTTCAGCAGTAGAGTTAGACAGTTGTTAAAATATCTTGTTTAGATACTGGTATTTTGTTGTTTTGTTTTGTTTTACTTTGAGACAGAATCGAATTATGTAGTCTTGGCTAAATTGGAATTCACTTTGTAGACCAGACTGACCTCAGACTTATAGAGATCTGCCTACCTCTCAAGTGCTGGCACTGTTACACCCTTTCAAGTGAACTGTTAGACCCCATGCCTGTCCTTTGTTGTTTTTCTTGAGTCTTATTTTAACACTCGGGCTGACATTGAACTTAGTCCTCCTGCTTTAGCTTCTTGAGTGCTAGGATTACAGGTGTGTGCCAGTGTGTGTGTAGCTGTAGTTCTCTCTTTTTTTTCCATATTTGAGTGTGTGTGTGTGTGTGTGTGTGTGTGTGTGTGTGTGTGAGAGAGAGAGAGAGAGAGAGAGAGAGAGAGAGAGAGAGAGAGAGAGAGAGAGACCCAAGTGCAGACACACGTGCCTTCAGGCTGGCATGGCCTTTTGTTAGCCCCTTTCACCACAAGACCAGCTCATCCAGTGCGTCTCCTCAGTGAAGTCCACTTCCCTAAACTCTTTGGGCTTGAAGAAATCTCTTTTGTCTTGCCACCAGTGGGTCCTGAGAATCAAATTCAGGTGGTCAAGTTTGGTGACAGAGTGCCTTTAGCTTTAGACCATTTTACTGGCTTACTTTGGCTGTTTTGAAAATTCAGAATTATTTTCCAATAAAACTAAAATATCTTATTTCCCCTAAGGACCCTTTTTTGTTCCAACCTTTGTATAAACTGTTCTCTCTGCAACAACCTTTCTTGCTGTCTTCTTGCTCTTGGCTTCTTTTTTCCACCATGATGTCAGTTTAGATATCATTTCTGTGAAAAGGGAATTTCTTTTAGGCGTCCCAACAGTCCCTGTGTATCCCTGTCATATCAAGTGTTTCATTGTTGAAAACCTCACTGCGATGATCTTCTGATCTTGGCTGACTTCTGCTCAAAACTATAAATGTGAAGGCTTGTCTCTTGTTACCCATTGGTCCCCCGTACCTTGAGCTGTCCAACACGATATGTGTTCACTGTACATTTGGAGAAGGGATGAATATATGGACTATGATCTAAGTCTTTGAGCCTTGGGTTTTAATGTCACCTAGTCAGTCATATTAGACAGCTGCTGTAGGATGTGTCTTGTGTACTTTGTGTACTCTCCATTGGCCACTGGGGATGATGACTAATGCTGCTCCTAGTTAGAGGTGCCTACAGTCTACAGAGACTTTCAGATGACAGTGAGTCATCTGAGCATCAGCACAGTGCAGTACCAGACAGAAAAATAATCATGCTCAGGCAAGTTAACTTGTACCAAGAAAGCCAAGGCTCCCTTCTACAGCAACTTGACAACTCTACAGACCACCTCTGGCCAATAGTTTTTATTTGTACAGAAACAAAAACTCAAATAAAGAAGATAAAGGAGACCTCATGCATTTGAGAAAGAACATGTTGAAAAGCATGACCTTTTATAGGTAACATGTGGAGATTAACCAAACAGAAAACTTCTAGGTATTTTTGTTTTGATTATTACTGTTGTTTTTGAGTCTTTCTCTATAGCCAAAGCTTGCCTCTTGCCTCAATCTCTCAATTGCTAGGATTCCTGGTGTAAGCCAACATGTTTGGCAAAACAACAACAAAGAAACAAAGACCCAAAACAACAACAAAATATTTTGTTTTGGAGTGAGGTCCTATTATACTACCCTGGGTTATCTTGAACTCATGGGCTTAATTAAGCATTATTCCTGTCTAATCTGAGAATGTTTTGTTTTGTAAGTGAAGATCTTTTTAGTTTTTTTTTTTTTTTTTAATTGAAATTTATTTACTTTGTGTCTGTGTGAGAGCACATATTTGAAGATCAAAGGATGACCTGTTGTGGGGTTAGCTCTCTCCTACTGTCTTAGGCTTTTACTGCTGTAAACAGATGCCGTGACCGTGACCAAGACAACTCTTATATAGACATTCAATTGGGGCTGGCTTACAGGTTTGGAGGTTCAGTCCATTATCATCAAGGTAGGAGTGTGGTAAGTGTCCAGGCAGGCATGGTGCAGGAGTAGCTGAGAGTTCTACAACTTTATCTGAAGGTCACTAGGCTGGCTTTTAGCCAGCTAGGAGGATGGTAGTAAAGCCCACGACCACAGTGACACACCTACTCTAGCAAGGCCACACCTCCTAATAGTACCACTCTAACTCCTTAAGCCAACCTTATACAAACCATCACACCATCCCACCCACCTAGTAGACCCAAGAGAAGGAACTAGGGAGTGTAGGCTTTGTGGCCCCAGAGGGCTTGAAGCTTAAAATATCTGTAAGGCATCTCTGCTTTGCTTGCATGTGTTGTCTTTTTTTTTTTTTTTTTTTTTTTTTTTTTTTGAAACAAGGTAGACACTTGGTTGACTTGGAACTTACCATCTAGACCAGACTGGTTTTGAACTCAGAGATCTTCCTGCCTTGGCCTTCCAAGTTGGGATTAAAGGTACACACTACCAGGCCACCCACTCTCTTTAAGCAGCTTGTCTAAAACTCAGTTGCTCATCTGTTTTCCCCAGCGTGCTGCTTTTTCTTGTTCCTTCTCTTTTTTTTCCCCTGTGATACCAGGTGCTCAAGCTAGAAGTAAAAGTAAGTGTCCTTTTTGAATTTTTCTTCTTCTAGCCTGTTTAAGTGTTGGTTCTGGGCTGCCTCCTTTCCAGTCCTAGGCTATTTCTCTCCTACTGCCTTCTTGATGACAGGAGAAGTCTGCTCTGTGCTCTTGTCCAGACTGCAACTGTTCCTTCCCTGCAACAGTTCCTCACCCAGTAGAGTATAGGCATAAAGCAGATGAGTCCTCAAAGCCAAAGGCTGAAGTGAGCCACCTGCTTCTACACCAAGTGCCATTCCCACCCACACCCACCCCTGAGGCTGGCTGTCAGTTTCAGACTCATCAGATATGGTTCCTTATTAATGATCATAGTTTTTTGGTGGTGGTGGTTTTGTTACTGGTGGTGGTGATGATAGTTTTTGTTTTGTTTCATTTTTTGTTTGTTTATTAATTGGATACATTTTATTTACATTTCAAATGTTATCCCCTTTCCTGGTTCCCCCTCCACAAACCCCTTATAACATCCTCCCCCTGCTTCTATGGGGGTGTCCCCTTTCCACCCACACCCTCCAGCTGTTTTGTTGTTTTAAGATAGAGTTCCTTCCCTCCCTCAGTTCAAGTCTCTTTTGCCCTGAGTTCTCACCTCTCTCTCCCACAGACAGCCTATTTTTGTCATTGTGTAGTCTCAGTGTCTGACTCTATACTCAGGTATGCTCTATAGTTGTTTGAAAATGGCCTCTATTCTCACAGAGCAGTAAGTGAACTATATGACTCTTCTGAGAAGGGGTTCTGTTTCAGTATTTATTGTTTACTTACTGGCCCAGGTAGGGACAAAAGATTTGATGATCATTTGTGAGACTAGGGATTTGCCTACTGTATCACCATGGAAAGAAGGGCCAAATAATTGGTGACTTAGTTTACTCAGTTACACTAAGAGCATGAATTCACAGTGGGTGAATAGTGAGGCTCATTTCCAGTTCTGATAGTCTGTGATTCTTTGCACTGATGCTAAAATATAAGTATGAAAAAAAATGTAAGTAGGACATTCTGAATTGTTCTGAGAATTGTTCCTCTTCACTTTATTGCAAGCTCCATGGGGGCAAAGACATTGTCTTTTGCGTTTAATAAAAATAGGTCTGCATTTTTAAAAACAAAGAAGTAGAGGAGCACACAGGACGAGTTAATGCAGTATTATGTTAAGGTTTGCAGCTCTCCAGTATGAAGTCTCATTCACTGTCTCCTGGAAGCTTTCCTTACAGTCTCTGTTCAGTCTCTCTCTCTGTTCAGCCTGCTTGTTGACTGCCGTTGTGCCCTGGCCTGGCCATGGCTGTGAGTTATGGTGGATCAGAAGTGATACCCTGATCTTTTTGGCCCTTGGATATTTAACTTCTTCAAGTTATTGCCTGTCCTTTAGTAGCACATTATCTTGTGGCAAGGTAGGCATTTATAATTTATATACTGTGTCCTGCTTAAAATGGAGACAGGAGGACAATCAGCATCCTGAAGCTTCCAGTTTTCCAAAATAACATTTCTTTAGTTAACTCTGCTTGTAGGAATTAAGGCATTTTAAGGATTAAACCCATCTGTCCAGTTGTTAAATGGGTGTATCTGTCACCCAGCATTGTAAAAGGGGGAGAGCAGTTGGGGTTTAAAATAAAACTCATTTATTTTTCCCTGTTCTAAAGATTTATATCACTAAAGTATTCCAGGAATCTCATTATAGTCAGAGAGGGCATGGGGCTAAGGTTACAGGATAGATAGGATAAATGCCTTGCTTGGCAAAGGACCAAAGTCAGCTTGCCACTTATGTCTTGGGGTCCTACCATCTGGGTTGCTGACTGGCTGCAAACAGAGCTGGTCTCTCTGGTTGAGTACCTACAAAAGACTGTTCATTCACATCTGTTAAAAATAGACTGGAACTGGGGGTGTGGCTCAGTAGTAGGATACTTGCCTAAGATGTGCAAGACCTGAGTTTGATCCCTAGCACTTGGAGATGGGTTGGGTAGGCCAGATGGCTGTTGGGTAAAGGTGCTTACTGTACAAGGCTGTCTACCCAAATTTGCTCTCCAGAGCCACAGAAAAGTCTAAGAAGAAAACCACTTCCACCATGTTGTCCTCTGAGCTTCACATACTCACCTTGACAGACATCCCACACTAGCATCAAGGTCAACCTCTGCTTCCTCAGGAGCCATTCACCTTGTTTGTGCTTTTAATTTTACATCTTTCTATCTTTCCCTCCCTCCCTCCCTCCCTCCCTCCCTCCCTCCCTCCCTTCCTTCCTTTCTCTATATGAGTGTGTGCCATGGTATGTGGGTTGGAGGACAAGTTGGGCAGTCAATTTTCTTCCTCTACCGTATGGATTCCAAGGATTGAACTCAGGTTGTATATGGTCAGACTTGACAGCAAGAGCCCTCACTCAGAGAGCAATTTTCTGGACACCCCCTTCCCCTTAAAGCTAGATACTTACTGGGGCCTGGAGTTCCTTAGGCAAGTGAGCTACACCCCATACCCCACCTACTTCACTCTTCCAGTACAGGGACTACAAGCATGGGTCATGGGCATGGGTCACCACAGCCCACTTTCTCTATGAGTACTGGGATCAAATGTGGGTTCTCATGCTAGTGTGACAAGCACTTTACTGATTGAGCTATGTCCCTAGTGGGTAGAGGTTTTCTAACGGGGGTGGGGTGTGTGTGTGTGTGTGTGTGTGTGTGTGTGTGTGTGTGTGTGTGTGTGTGTGTGTGGAAAAGTAGCACATGCTTCTGCAGTCAGGTGATTTCATCATTCTCTTATATTTGAATCTTGGTTGATCATGCCTGTGTTTCATATGATCATAACTGTACTCAGATGTTGTTGAATGTTTTATCTGATGCATGGGGTAGTTGGAGTTGGTAACCAGCACACAGTAGCTAAGAAGTAATATAGGAAAAGCCTAGTTAACTTAAAGCCACTAGGTGGCAACATTTACTCAGCTGCCCTGCATCTTACTCTCAAAGACGTTGGCTCTCCCTTTTTCCAGCTACACCATTGAGTAGCAGAGAAAAGATTTAGCAGCGATTCTTCAAATTCTTCTGAAAGTGAGGCTATGGAATAGACATATCATAGTATATTTGTGTCTTTTCATTGTGTGGATTTGAACACTGAACATTTAGAATTGTTTTTTGTGACATGAGCAACTGCTCGGGTCTAACCAAGGATCCCGATAGAGACCTGGAATTGGCCTATCAAGTCTCTCATTGTTCTTCTGTTCTACAATTTGTGACTTTGTTACAGTTTCCATATATTTAATTTTTTTCTTAGTAATACTAGTTTTTTAAGTTAAAAATATTTACCTTTTATCAAAAGACAGAGTCACAGTTTAAAATAAAAATCAACAACAACAGCAAAAAAAAAAAATCTCAAGGGAGTTAGTGTCTTAGAAACTAGCTATCTTCCTGGGCTAATTCAGGAGGCTTGAATCTCCTAAATGAGGCTGCTTATTTACCAGGTTTCCTAAATTAGCAGCTTCAGGGATATTGAGATCTGTATGGAACTGTCCAAGGAGATATTGTGTGTGCTCTGAAGCTATTAAGCCATTAAGCTCTAATTGGTATTTTCCCACTCAAAATTATTTGGGAATTCAATGTTCATCAGCCATTTTGGTGGCAGAGGAAAGTGCTAAGAACAGTTGTGTGTGTGAGCTGATTATGATTTTTGCTCACAGCCTCCTTCCCTGTCGGTTTGTTGTATTGCAGATGAAATGGAAAGGGAAGGACCTGTTTGATTTGGTGTGCCGGACGCTGGGGCTTCGGGAAACCTGGTTCTTTGGACTGCAGTATACAATCAAGGACACGGTAGCCTGGCTCAAAATGGACAAGAAGGTTGGGCTGGAGCTTGGGGAAACCTGTGGGGGAGGCTTGTGCTTTCTGTTTTTTTGTTTGTTTCTTTTTTCCTGAGCATGTACCTCATTGTTGAGGTGTGACAAGGACATGGGAAAAGGGGGAACCAATTTTTTAAATGAAGCCATCTGTGTAGAAAACAGGTCCTATAGGTATCTCTACCCTCCACAGACTCCCAGACAGCAGGGTTCACCAGGACTAACCCTTGAGCATTATCACTACCATGTTTCTATGCTTTTTAACACTATGTCCTTCAGTTTATTGAACCACTAGTCAGGTTTTATGGATGACATTACTACTATCTTTGTATACTTCAAAACAACAACAGTTTATGTCTGTGAGAGATTTTTCTAGGGCTCATATTCTTTTGAGTTGGATTTGTTTTTTAACAAGTCTTTGAGAACATCAGGATCCAACTGACTTAAACCATTAATAAGGAATGAAGAGCCCGGGATGAAGGAGCAATGCCCTTCCTCTTCAGGATTCTCTGGGGCTTCTTAAAGACATGAAATCTAGGTTTCTAGCAAACTGAAGGTGATTTGGAAATGGATATGACTTAAGGAAACTGCCCTTTAAGGGTGTTGTATCCTCGCACAAAGACATGCCCATCCATTTTCCTGGCTACCTGACAGTGAAGACGGCAGGAGAACAGGGCCTAAGGACCCCTGATTCCCAAAGTCTGTTCATGTCTAACTCTGACCCTAAATGTTATCGCTATTAATGTTACCCCTGAAGTTATATGCATAATATGATGACCAACAAAAGTCTCTTATCTCACTAATGTTAAGTGAGGTATTCAAATTGTGTTCACAGCATGTGCACCGTGAACTCCTTAGTTCATTGCTGCTTAGAACTCCTGTTGGTTGTCAGTTTCAAATGGTCACTCTAATGATTAGAAACTCAGTGCTGCAAACAGCCAGTGTCTAGGAGGGCAACCTAGATTAGGTTTATTTTAAATCCCTTGGGGACTGTCACTGAAATTTGGGCAGGCATGTGGAGAGTTATATATCAGCAATAGCAAAGCTTTCTGTATCTTTTTATGATTCTCAGCAAAGTGAATTTTAAATCATACCTGAGTGTTAGCCAAATGGATATTAGATTGGGGGCATCAGGAGTCATAGAACCTGCTGCTCAAAGGAAATAAATTATGACACATGTTAATGGAGCCTGGTAGCATGTTTATGTCCTGAAATGAAATTCACTCTGGAGACCAGATGGTCCAAGCTTTTCAGAGGGTGGGTGGGATTGTTAGAAGATTAAAGGCAGTGGTTTACTTACTGCACCGCAAGCATTTTGTGGACATCTCTGGAAGATTCCAGGAACAAAGCATTGCCATGGTTGATATGTTTCACTTCTAGTATTCAGAACATGTAAATGATCTCACAGAGGTCTAGTTTATTGTGTTTAAGTTGTATTCCAGTGGAACCTATTAGAGTGGGCAGTAAGAAGAAAAGAATAAAAGTAGATGTTATTTCAGAAAAAAAATTCTTTTTAAATCTTCAGTGTTCCATAATAGTAATGCCCAAGATCTCTGAGTTATAGATTCTAGTTTGTAACTATTTTCTGCGGCTTTGGAAATCCTGGTGCAGCTCCGCTCACCCTGTGGGTTATTGATTGAGATCGTCCAGAACCCCCTATGTGAAGTAGATATTATATCCTGCTACGGATGGCTCTGTGAATGCTTCCAAGTGTAGAAACACAGCCGTTAGGAAGTGGGAGGAATGAAATGGGAAGGGATTTTCTACCTTCCCTGCAAAGCATGCTTTGAAGGTAGTACATGAAGAAGAGGGGCCAGCACAGCATGTCTTTTGCTCTGCAATTCTGCAGGTGTTGGATCATGATGTTTCGAAGGAAGAACCAGTTACCTTTCACTTCCTGGCCAAATTTTATCCTGAAAATGCTGAGGAGGAGCTAGTTCAAGAGATCACGCAACACTTATTTTTCTTACAGGTACACTAGCCCCTGCTATCTTTCCCTCCTATCCCCCCCCCCCCATTGTTATAAGAGAACCAGTCCAGGTATGGTTTCAGAAGCAAACCAGGTGAACCCCATGGAGTTGACCACAAACACTTCCACACTGCAGAAAATGTTCTGCCTCCAAAGAGTCCTTTGGTTCAGTAATGGAAAAAAAAAAATCTTCAGAATAGAATTGTACCCAAGCAATGAGAATTGGTGTCAGATGAAATTGCAGAGGTGTGATGATGAAGAATAGACAGTTACCCAGTATAAATCCTCCGTGAAGATGAATCCCTATTTCTTCTAGCTAACTTAAAAGTTCTCTGACATTATAAAGAAAAGCCTCAGAGGCTTAGCAAAAAGTTCCTTTAAAGTAGAAGATCTAGGTCATCGAGGCAGGACTTCTGAATGGCAGTGACTCTTGGTCTGTCCCATACCTAAGGTGTTTCAGACAGCTTGCTTTGTGCTACTCTGAGTATGTATTTCATTTACTCCTTTAAGAGTGCAAGCCTCTTAAAAATAGGCTTACTAAATATGCAGTTGGTATTCTTAAGTAAATTATTGTTCAACCAAACTGAAGAAATTAGGTGTTCCAAAATTACAGTTGACCATCAAGGAGCACAGTGAGGTGGTTTGGAAACCTTTCTTTGTCATAGCCAGAGAGCCTCTCAGTTTCATGGTTTCTTGTAGTGACTGAAACCCAAGCTGCTAATGTGCCTTAAGATGCCCTCTGTCTATGATGTAAAAGATTGTAACAGGCCATTAACTACACTGACTTTCCAGAAATATATGTATGATCTTTTTTACACAATCTTTGTACTATGGATTTTCCGTGCATTGTGTTTATGATACAGTGTGTGAAATGTAACATTATCCTCCAATTAATGTTTTGTTGGCAAAGAGAATCTTACTACACAACCAAGGCTGATCCTTTTCCCTCAGCTTTGCAAATGCTGGGATTATAGTGTATGTGCCCCCATGCCTGGCCAAATAGTTTCTTTCACCAAAGAGATCTGTGTGTGTGTTTTAGGTTAAAAGGTGGCCCTTTCAAATTGTTTTTGTGTTATAGCTGCTTTTTTATCTCTTTGTAAAGAAACTAGGAGATTTGAAGGTTTCACGGCTTCAGAACAGCTCAGCTTTCATTTATTTTCTTGGTTTTAAAGCCTGGGGAAAATTGTATGTGTGACTGAAGCCACATAAAAATTGGGGGGGGGGGGGGGAGTTGGGCAGTAGCTCTGTTGATAAAATGCTTTCCTTGTATTCATGAAGCCTTGGGTTCCAACCCCAACACTGCATATATATACAGAACATAGTGTGCTTTTAGACACAGGAGAATTTGAACTTCAGGGTCATCTTCTGTTATATAGAGAACTCTGGACAAGCGTAAGCTATGTGAGACCAAAGTACCTTAGTGTAATAGAAATGGCTTTTCTGTGAGTTCTTGAGGCAGCACCTGTCCCTCCTGTGACTTTGGCTTGATTTTCCTTCAGATTGAAATGTTAGATTGTCTTTGTGACTAAGCAAGGCAACATTTACACTGTGAATCTAGAAAGACAGTTGGCTGGCTTTGTTGGTGTACCCCTACTTCATGAAGCTTTCTTGTCCTTGTGTCTGGAACATCACACACTGCACCACTGTAAGAAATTAGGTGTAATGAGATATGTTAATTCAACATTATAGCTTAGGAATTATATTTCCTGAGCCTCATGTGTACTTAGAAGTTGAATCGATCAAATTTTATTGCTTCCTTTTTCCTTAGAGCAGCACGTTGGAAGTGATGACTTTTTTTTTTTTTACAGTCATAATTCAGTGGCCTTTGTGAGTTTTGTCTTGTATGAAGATTTGAAAGTACACTCTATCTTTGGCAGCTCTGTGAGTGCACCACAGGGGCCAGCACTGAGACAGAAAGTGCAGTGACCCTCAGCTCTTGTCATAGCCACCCTGTCAGTCAGTGCTATAATCAAACATTTTTGGGGGGTTCAGGGAGAGGGTTTTATTGTTGTTTGTTTGGTATGGTTTGGTTTTTTTGAGACAACGTTTCTTTGAGTAGTCCTGGCTGGCCTGGACTCACTGTGAAGACCAGGCTGGCCTTGAACTCAGAGATCCACCAGCCTCTGCCTCCCCACTGCTGGGATTAAAGGTGTGCACTAACACTGCCTGGCAAGCAGATCTTACTGACTTTTGTGCAGCTGTCTTACTGGTAGCTTCTTAGTAGCTGAACTCTCAACTGGTCTGCAACATTAATAAAAGTTCCCACTGTCAGAAAAATCACATAGAATACTCTGCAGCCATCCACTGTCGCCATTTCCTCTCTTTCATTTCCCCTTTCAGGTGAAGAAGCAGATTTTGGATGAAAAGGTCTACTGCCCTCCTGAGGCGTCCGTACTCTTGGCGTCATATGCTGTCCAGGCCAAGGTGGGTGCAAAGAAAGGGAAATGTGCTCTTCTTCAACATTGACTCCAAAGGATGGCTACGGTCTTCCATTTCTTTGAATTCTGGGACTTTCAGAACAACTTGCCCCCAAAAAGGAGATGTCATGAGACTTGGGCATCTTTTGTTGCTGCCTCAACGTCTGTATATTTTGTGTATGTGCATGTCTGTTGTGCACTATGTGACAAGCATATCATTCTAATGACTTACAATTCATTCTAAGTGAATTGATTTAAAAAGATGAATTTTCTGTGTAATCTCATTATGCACATGTGGCTCATTAAATTCATCACATCAGCTTCATTTTATTAGTCAGGAAAAGTGAATTTATGGTCTCTAATTATGATCAAATGAGGCCTTTAGGTCAGCAAGACCCAGATCCTTTATCCAAACTCATCTTTTCATAGACTTAGAAACCATACTTCTGGTGGGCATATTTTGTGCATGTGGCTAGATACTGCAGGAGCTGGGTCTGCTTAGCCTGCTGGGCCCAGTGACACTGTCTCATTAGCCTTAAATCATTTTCGCATAGACAGCAGACCAGGAGTTATGGGAGAGGAACATCTTTGAGTATTGGGTTTTCGTCCCATCTTATAAAGTCAGGTAGAGTTTCAGTCAGAATGTTTCATGACCTTTGCATTTCCTACCTCAATCACATTTTCAATGCAACTTCAGATCAAAGTTAGGAATGGCTTGCTTGTCATTTGGGTTGGGAAATGGGTTTTGAAATGTGTATGCTGGTCAGGCCAGTAGAAGCACAGTGAGTTTAATCATTTGATGACTCATTAGTGTCTGCTGAGTAGTCATAAGGATGGAACATGGGGCTTGATGACTGTCAGATGCAGGCACTAGAGCAATTTCTGCCCTTGGTGATTCTCCAAGGTCATTGATACCTTCACAGGTAAAGCTAGAGACAGAATCTATGGCTTTAGAATTGTATTTTATGCCTCCCTTGAAAAAGGAGTAATTGGGAAAACAGAAAATGGGCAGTGGTTCAAGTAGAGCATATGCTCCCTTTGTGCTTTGATCAAGGGTATTAGTAAGAGGAAAGCGCATCCTGTCCGTCCTGGTGGTGACGAAGCAGTCATCGTCACTTTGGTTAGATACACGTACATGCCCCAGAGTTGACCCCTTCCGGAAGGCTTTCTTCTGACTGACTCAAACTCTCAAGGGTACTGTCTCAGTCTCAAAGGTTTTGGATCACAAATTCAAAGGCCACCTGTGTGGGGGCAGAAGGGTGTGGATCATTTTTCAAGGAACCAGCAGATGTTTGCTTGAACAGATTTCACTGTAGGAAAGCCCTACTTATTTGGCTGCTGCCAATTTAGAGATGAAAGTGATTCACAGACAACATATGTGGTTCATATGGAGGCGGGTGCTCTACTTTTTCCGGTGTCAAGTTTAAGAGTCTTACAAATAAAGGTAATCTAGCTTTTAAAGTATCTGGGCTGGGTGTGGAAGTGCACACCTTTAATACTAGGCAGGCAGGCAGGTTCCTGTGAGCTCCAGACCATCAAGGGCTGTAAAGTGAGACCCTGTTTGCATTTGGGAAACTAGGGCTTACTATAAGTATGTTACTAGTTTCTCTTGGACTACTGCTTAATAGTAAGAGGATATTTAAGGTAGGCTGCCTCTTTGTTTAACAAAGTGTTCAACAGACTATACTCTGGGTAATATTTTCCTGGAAGGCATGGCTTATACAAGCTTGTTTTCCTGGTAGCAAGAATAGAGGTTAGAAGAGATGACTGATTCCCTCCCCACACACACACACACACACACATCACAGTCATTTTATATTATTTCTACACTTATGGAATGCACAGACTACTTTTTGTTTGTCTTTGCTTTCATGGCAGGGGACTGAACCCAAAGCCTTACACATGTCAGGCAAGCGCTTTGCTGTATAGTTACTGCCCCTTCATGAACAGTAAAGCAGACTGGGAGGGAGGGAGAGCCAGGCTGGAAACCTAGGGGCCTGGGCTGCCTGACCCAGCACTTTGTTCCTGCCCCTCACTGTCTTGTGAGGGGTGTGGGGGTCAGTTATTAACTTTCACTAAATTCTAGTTTTGTTTTCAAGATAAAGCAACTTTTTCTGAACTTCAGTAAGCCATACTGTCTCCTTCTCTTATGTACAGTTTATTTCCTTCCCAATGTTTATGAAACAGAAAGAAACTATAGAAATATGGAGGAGAACTGGATGGAGCTCACTAACACATGGAATGTAATTATGTGCAGATGCATTCATTACAGTATTTCAGCTGTTGGAATGATATAGACACACTTAACCTCAAACCATAAAGGAACCGTTCACTTCGAGGTATAAATACAAATATATTTAATCACATGGTTCAGTTCACAAGAACCACATTTCTTTGTTCAAGTTTGAGTTATGCTAGAATCAAAAGAATGAACCAGTCACATGACAAATGAAACAATCTTGTAATTTTTAAGCCACCTGTTGGATATAAACAATTTAGTGTTTCAAATGTGTTTTCCTTTCTTTCTGAAATGTTTGTACTGAAAATTACTAGGCTATAATAGGATATGAATCTTGCTGCTTGTAGAATCTTAACATTCAGAAGGAAGAAAAGAACACTGGAAGATAAAGTTGGAGAGGTGGCTCAGCAGTTAAGAGTGCTTACTGTTCTTGAATCAGACCTGTTTGCTTTTCAACATCTACAGCTCACAACTGCCTGTGACCCCAATTCAGAAGGATCCAGTGCCCTTTTCTGATCTCTGAGGGAGGGTTCCTGCGTACATATGGCGTACATATACTCACAAAGGCTCACACATACACATAAGTTAAAGATGAAGGAATCTGGCCAGGCATTGTGGTGCACGTCTTTAATCCCACCACTCAGGAGACAAATATAGGAGTCACTCTAAGTATTCTAAGGCCTGCCTGATTCACTTACCCAGTTCCAGGACAGCCAGGACTGTCTTAAAACAAAGCAAAAAAACAATGGGACTCTAAAGTATCAAGAACAGTAGCTTTTGAGTTATGAATATGCAATTCAGCTAAGAAATTGAGTGCATATTAAAGCACAGTGAAAGAGCTGAAGATGAAAGCTCTTAGGGAGCAAATCATGAAAGGTCTTTAGCATTAGCTGATAGATGTGCTGAACCAGCACAGGGTTTATGTTTTGACAGAACCTTGGTAGCTATATAATGAACAGTTTGATCAGTGCCCAATGTGATGGCACACACCTTTAATCCTGGCACTTGGGAGGTAGATGTAGATGGGTCTCTGTGAGTTTAAGGCCAGCCTGGTCTACATAGCAAATTTCAGGCAAGTCAAGTCTATAGAGCGAGACAACTCTAGAAACAGTGAGAGAGATATATCTATTAAAAAGTGATCATTTTAGTCAGAGACTATGAGATTCATGCCCCAGATAGTGGTTGTATATAGGAGGGGACTAACTGAAAAATGTCTATGACGGTATGGTGGTGCATGCCTTTAATTTAAGCACTTGGGAGGCAGAGGCAGGTAGATCTGAGTTCTAGGCCAGCCTGGTCTACAGAGTAAGTCCCAGGGCTACACAGAGAAACCCTGTTTTGAGCACCACCCCTTCTCCTGCCCAAAATTGTCCAGGAGGGGACAGGACATGCCTTTTAATAGAGTACTTGCCCAGCATGCACTAACCCTGGGTTTTATCCCTAGCAGCATGTAAATGCAGAATGGTGGTATATGTGTGGAGGCCCAGAGGCAGCAGTGTTAGGAGTTCAAAGCCCTCCTCTGTTATATAAGCAAGCTTGAGTTGAAGGCCAGCTTGCATGGTATGAGATTCTGTTGGATGCAAGCTTGGTGACACATGTCTTTAATCTCAGCATTTGGGAAGCAGACTCCATCTCTCTGAGTTCAAGACCTGCCCACCTGATCTACATAGTGAATTCCAGGCCAGCCAGAGCTACATAGTGGGACTCTGTCTCCAGAGCCCAGTAAATTTCATATATGTAACATTTTCTTCAAGCACTATATAAATTCCCTGTAGAAGTGTGTTCCAATCTAACTTCCAACAGCAGTATATAAGTACTTGGTTTTGTACATTCTTTGCAACAATAGATACAATCATTTTAAAGTTTTGCTGACCTGTTTAAAAAAATAGGCTTTTAATAAAATTACATAGTTTTGCTATGGGACTAAGAATCTCAGGGATTACCTTCTCGCTCCCCGGCCATCTTGGCGGCTGATCTTGTTTGGGGTTGTTCTGCACATAAGGCAAGAAGATGGTGGCGGCAAAGAAGACAAAAAAGTCTCTGGAGTTGATCAACTCTAGGCTCCAGCTTGTTATGAAAAATGGAAAGTACGTGCTGGGGTACAAGCAGACTCTGAAGACGATCAGACAAGGCAAAGCTGTTGGTTATCCTCGCCAACAACTGCCCGGCTCTGAGGAAATCTGAAATAGAACACTCCGCCATGTTGGCTAACACTGGTGCCCCTCACTACAGTGGCAATACTATTGAATTGGGCACAGCGTGTGGGAAATACTACAGAGTGTGCAGTGGCCATCACTGACCAGGTGACTCTGACATTATTAGAAGCTGGAACAGACTGGTGAGAAGTAAACAGAGTTTTCCCTTAATACAGCTTTGCCAGAGCTCCTTCTGGGGAAAAAAAAAAAGAAGAATTTCAGGGATTAACTGGTTGTCTGCTCATCTTTCCTGTGCAGTGACTGTTCATGACTTGCTCTTCTTTCTAGGGTGATTTTGTCTTTTTCTGATTGATTTATAGGAGCTCATCTATAGTAATAGCAACCTTTTGTCAGCAAAACTAATCACTACTGTGCCATCCTCTCTTCTCTAGCACTTTTATGGATTTCTGTTTATAGGTTTAAATTCTCGATTTCTATGGAATTTAGTGACTATGTAGTTGGAATCTATTTTACATAGATGGATAGAAAGAAAGAAGAAAACCTATTCAGAACATTTGGTCTAAGTTTTCGTTTAATGTACAGAGAGGAGTTTGGTACTATCCAGAAAGACACTCCTTTTAACTTTTCAAGTGGTTAGGCCTAGCTCCTTGGGAGTCTGAGGCAGGAGAATTGCATAAGCCAGGAATTTGAGACTAGCCTAGACAACATAGGAGATACCCGCCCACCTAACAAATAGAAAAATAGAAAAGAAAAAAAGAAAGAAAGAAATAACTTACAGGGTTGGGTAAATGATTTTTAACTGGAGGTCAGACTCGGTCAATAAACACTCTGCCCCTGAGCTCTATTCATAGCCCCAAAGCAGCAAAAGGCAAGTTTTAAAGATTGCCTCATGAAAGAATTTGATCTTTATAGAAATGTAATTGTATATTTGTGTGTGTGTTATTGTGTGTGTGTGTGTGTGTGTGTGTGTGTGTGTGTGTGTGTACACGCACGTGCTACCATAGCATGCATATGGAGGCCAGAAGACTACTTACAGGAGTCAGTCCTCTCCTTCTACCTTATGTGTCCTGGGGATGGAACTCAGGTCATCAGACTTGACAACAGCACATTGACTTGCTGTGGCATCTCACAGGCCCATTTGTTTTGTGGGGTTGTTGTTATTGTTGTAGTTTGTTGGTTTGGTTTGGTTTCTTGGAGACAGGGTTTCTGTGTAGCTCTGGCTGTCCCAGAGATCACTCTGTAGACAGGCTGACCTTGAACTCAGAGAGTCTCCTGCCTCTGCCTCCTGAGTACTGGGAAAGGCATGCACCACAACCACCTGGATTTTATATATATCTATATATATTTTTTTAAATTACATTTATTTATTTTTGTTTGGCAGGAGCAGGTGTGGGGTGGTGTGGATGTAGAGGTCTGAGGACAACCTTCATGGGTTAGTTCTTTCACATTATCCTGGGCTCCTGGGCTGGAAACCTGGCTATTAAGCTTGGCAGCAAGTGCCTTTAACCACTGAGCTTATATTGCCAACCCAACAATATTTTTAATTTTTTCTGCATTTGAGTGTTTTGCTTGGATATACATCTGTGTACCATGTGCGTGCACTGTTTAAGGATGCCAGAAGAGAGCATCGGATACCCTGCAGCTAGAGGTCCATACAGTTGTATATAACTACAGTCTACCCCACCACTCTCAAGAATTTTATCTTGTCAGTTTCCCAAAGTGATTGATATTTGCTTAGCTTGTTTTAGTTTTAAAATTTGAACATGGTTCTCTTGCATGCTAAGCTACATCACTGATCAGCCTTCCCCTTCTTGAATTAAAAAAAAAAATTTTTTAAATTTTATGTCCATTGGTGTTTTGTTTTGTCTGTATTTATGTCTGTGTGAGGGTGTCAGATCTTGGAGTTACAGACAGTTGTGAGCTGCCAAGAACACTGGAAGAACAGTCAGTGTTCTTAACCACTGAGCCATCTTTCCAGCCACAACTTCCCTTCTCAAATTTAAATTCAGGTGATTTATAAGGGGCAGTATAAGACCAGGTTTTGTGGCCTCTGAAATGTAGGCAATTTAGGGTTAGGGTTTTTTGTTTTGTTTGTTGTGTTTTTTAATGTGGGAATGCTGAAGGCTGACTAGAACATTAAGCACAGGCCCACACAGCAGGAGCGCTTTGAAACCCCAGCTTTCTTACTTACTTTCAAAGTTAATTCCTCTTGGTCTAATCAGAATGTTTCTGTTACATAAAAAGATGAGGAATAGTCATTTCCATCTCTAGAGTGGTATAGTTTTCTTTTGTATTTACTGCCGCGACGCCAGCATTTTCCCTCTTTGTTTTTTAAATAGACATTTAATTTAAATAGACATCAAGGTAGCTTTAATGTTGGGAGAGAAGTTGGCCCAGTGAAGAAGCTCTTTGAGCAGAATCTCCACTGCCTCTGCATTGCTCAGATGTAATATATTTGATCAGGGGAGTAGCTGGGAGCTTGGTATAATTTAATAATGGGGGTCATTAATCTTGCAAGCCTTTGAGCCCTGAATTTACAACTTTAACTTTGCATATCTGCTTGCTTTTCCGTTAAAATTTGGTTATCGAGTGTTGAAAGGCTTGCAAATCTAACTAGCATGGCTCTCAGTCCTAACGTGTGAAGTCCTCAGTAACACAAGACACCATAGTGCTCAGCCTGACTTTCCAGGATCCAGCACCGCCTGCCCCAGGTGCTTGCCTAGGTTCCTTTACTGTGTGACCCTTGCTTTACAGGTGAGGAGCTGCGGCTTAAGAGGTGCCTCGCGGCAGCACTCTAGAGCTTTCTCTCCAGTGCTCTCTCATTTAAGAAAGAACTTACGCTTGGGAAGATTTGATCTATTTTATTTCATTTTATTTTGAGACAGGGTTTCTCTGTGACAATCTCTGGCTGTCTTGGAACTCTGTAGGCCAGGCTGTCTCTAACTCAGATCCGCCTGCCTCTGCCTCCAAAGTGCTGGGATTAAAGGCATGTGCCACCACCATCTGGCTCTTTTACATTTAAAGAAAATATTTTATTTTCTACGAATGTTTTGCCATGGTGTTTATGCATGCATTGTATGTATGTCTGGTGCCCACAGAGGCCAGAATAGGGTGCTGGCTTCCCTAGAACTATAGGCTCCCAGAATCCGCACGGTGGCTCACAGTCATACCCCAGCTACTCCCCTGATCAAATATGTTACATCTGAGCAATGCAGATGTAGTCGAGATTTTGCTGAAAGAGCTTCTTCTCTGGACCAATTCTTCTTCCAACATTAAAACTACCTTGATGCCTGTTTTTAAAACAAAGGGGAGTGATCCAGGTTCAGTTTTCAGCACCCACTAGGAGGTTCATCACCTCCTCAGACACCAGGCACACATGTGGTGTATAGATGCACATGCCTGCAAAGCACTCATACACATAAAACAATCCTAGTTCCAGGAACTCTGATGTCTTCTGGCCTTCAAGGGCACCAGGCACACGTGTGGGACATAGACATACATGCAGGTGAAACACTCATACACATAAAACTAAAATTTTAATTAAAGAAAAGAGGTGGTTCATTGGGTAACAGCACTTGCTATTCTTGCAAAGGATCCAGGTTGTATTGCCAGCACCCACATTGGAGCTCCATCACCTCCTCGGGCACCAGCACACATGTGGTGCACAGATGTACTAGCAGGCAAAACATATACATAAAATATTTTTAAAAATCTAAACATTTTTTTTAATTAGGAAAAGAAAAGAGAGATAAGCCACTGGGCTGCTGGGATGGCTCAGTAGGTAAAGGCACTTACTGCCAAACTTTACAATCTAAGCTGGATCCCTGAACTCACTTGGTGCAAGGAAACCACTTATTCCACGTAAGCACTGTGGCATGTTCCACCCTCAAATAAAGAAGTAAATGTAGAAAAGAAACATTGACTGCTGACTGATGAGAGATAGGCTTTGTGCTTAGGTGCTATTTAGTTTTCTGTCTCTCTTGCCTATTTATTTTTATTTTACTTTGAGGCAGGGTCTTACTATATAGCCTCTAACTCATAGCTGCCTCTGCCTCCCGAGGGCTGGGACTAAAGGTGTACACTACCATGCCTAACCCACAGTCTCTCTTTATCTAAGACTTTAAGTGTGATAGGCAAGTGCTGTCCTACAGAGCCATGTCCCAGCCCATTTAATTTTGGGTGCTTCTCTGATCGACGTCTTCTAGGAAAGAAAGGAATATTGTTTTTTAAAAATCAGACAATAGAGTTGTTGCCTTGGAGGAGTAACGTAGATTGCTGGCCCCTGCTCTACAGCTTTGGCTGTATCAGTTAACCTTTTATTTTGTTTGTTTCTTTGTGCAGTAGGAATAGCAATGTTGATATCGGAGCTTTCCAAAACAAGTTTCAGAGCCTTGAGCAAAAGTTATTAAAAAAATATTGCTTGCATTATCCCTGGTCCCACCTTGCAATTGGCTCCAATTACCAGCTACTTAGAGGCATTTGTAGGTAAGGCTCTTATCATACTTGCTAATCACAACTTTCACAGTTGTGTTTTGTTGTTCCCTTTACAAAGCTAGTGTGTGGAAGCAGCCGCTTTCTTTGAGAGTTAGGAAACAGACTACATTTCCATACAAATGTCACATTCCTATTAGCACATCACCCATCCATCCCTTATGGGATTTCGCAACTCTGCTCATAGATGTAATCAGCTTTGTATTTTCTTTCAAGGATAACAAACTGGCAAGGTTGAAATCTTGTCATCGGAATTGAATTGCTTCCTGGAACTGGGAGGAGAGACCAACTGAATTGAGCCTTGATCAGAAATGGCAGTCCTTAGAACCTCAGTCACCCACTCTTTCTTTTCTTTCCAGTATGGCGACTATGACCCCTCTGTGCACAAGCGAGGCTTTTTAGCCCAAGAGGAATTGCTTCCGAAAAGGGTAAGAAATCAAATTCTCTATTTGGGGAAAATATGGCATATGTTGCTGAAGGAAAGCCATTGATGATTTGAAGAGTGCACATTTGCAGAAATCGTCAGAATCTTGAGAATAGAGTGTGGAATCTTAGCTAAGCATATTTACTGTGTGTGTGTGTGTGTGTGTGAATGTGTACATGCTTTTACTCATGCAGAGCTAAAGCTTGGTTCCAGGTGTATACCTCTATTGTTCTTTCCCTATTATCTTGAGACAGGGTTTCTTGACTGGAGACTCTCATTTAGGCTAGGCTGGCCAGCTAATGACCGTTTAAAATCTGCCTGTCTCTATCCCAGAGTGCTGTGGTTACAGTCATGTGTACAGGCATGCCTGAGCTTTCTTTTTCCCCAGTGTTTTTATTATTTGAGAATATATATATATATTATATATTATATAATGTCCATATAATATATAATATATCTTTTTTAATTTTGTTTTTTGAGGTAGGGTTTCTCCATGTAACCCAAGCTGGCCTTGAACTCTCAAAGATCCACCTGCATCTGCTTTTTGGGTGTGCACCACCATTACCATTACACAGCTTGTTTCTCCTCCTCCATCTTCTTCCAGGTCCTCTCCTATCTCCTTACCTACCATGTTCTTTCTTTCTCTTAAATAACAACAAAAGTAATGGATTCTGATTTTTATTTATTTATTTTATTTATTTATTTTTTTGCCACTTCTGAGTCTGCTGCCTGTGGTGTGGTTGATACAGCCAGTGGTCATTCCACCTGAAAAAGTTTGATTTTTCCTCTCTCAAGAGCTATCAATTCCTAATAGCTTCTTCATGTCTCTCGGTACTGGTGATCTAAACTGAAGCTCCCATGTTTGCAGAGCAAGTACTGAGCTTTCTCTCTAGCCCCTGTTTTGAGACGGGTTCTTGCTCTATAGTCTAAGCTAGCTCTGAACTCACTGCCCTCTGACCTCAGTCCCTGGTACTAGAACTAGTACGCACATAGTGTTCACATCTGAACTCTCAGTATTCGAGGGGCAGAGGCAAGAGGATCATGGGGTGAAAGCCAGGCTGAGCTACAGAGTGAGGTTTGGTCTCGAAACAACAAAATAACAAGGGTTTGTAGAGTTAATGTTGAAATGCCAGTTGGTTGTGGCATAGATATTGTTCTGACAATTTCTGAAGATGGTTAAGTGGCATTGGTCTAAGGGAGCCATAAGATTGTGTGTCCATTCTTCAATACTATTTTTGTGTGTCCATTGTACAAAACTGAGCTATTTGGGGTGGAGAAGTTGAGGTTGGGAAGGGCCTTTTAATCATCTGTCTTGTTGAATGTATTCGTTAGACACGGAGCAGCCTTTGGCTGCTTCCTACCTTACAGCCCCACTTATCATCTGTCACTGGGTAATAAGGCTTTCCCCACCCTCCCTGCCCCTCTCTGCCCTTTGATGACTTCTGTGCAGTCAGTAAAAGGCCAGTGAGTAAGCATTGCTCTACTGTCGGGGTGGTCCCTGAAATGAACAGCCCCAGCAGCAAGAGGGGACACTCCTAGCCCAGGAGTGTCCTTAGGCTTGAGGAATCCTGCAGTTCGAAGGTTGATCTTCTAGTGGGATGGTGCTTGTTGACACACCCACCTCTGTGTGTGACTCTCCCTGCATACAGCTTTTTAAAAATAGCTCTGTTGTTTTGTAAAAATGAACCATAATTATAAAAATGGCAAACAATACCCAGACATGCTTTGCATGTGGGTTTTTCTTTTGCTGTCTTTTTGGTAGGTGATAAATCTCTATCAGATGACTCCGGAAATGTGGGAGGAGAGAATTACTGCTTGGTATGCGGAGCACAGGGGCAGAGCCAGGTGAGGCTGCTTCATCTTTGGTTTATATTTCTTCCTGCCTCCACCCCTACCCTTAAAAAACTATAAACTAGGGCATGCTTTTGGACAGAATGCAGACCTGAAGTATATAAAAGGAGAAGCAAGAGCTGGAATAATGTTGCTCTCCAGTTTGTGTGCATCTTTATTTTAGTGTGTTGCTTAGAAAAAAACAACAACAAAACCAATGGGCACGGGACAGTTTGGACATGTCGCTCAGTGGTAGAGTGCTTGCCTAGCATGTGTAAGACCCTGCATTGAAACCCGGGATGCTCAAACCCAGTGCACTCATTGGCAGTTAACACTCTGTCTGAAGCCCTTTGTTTTTGCATTCAGGCATGTGTTGGGGGCACTTAGAATACCTCATGCTTTCTCCTTTCACAGAAAGCTCAGCATGCAGTCTCATGTTGTCCCACAGTTGTACAAATCCAGAGGGTGGATTCTTGGGAGAGAGTTGGTAGTAAAAGGAAATGTCAGAAATGTTAATAGAATGTTCCCACCACCCTGTGTTTTTAGTCAATCTACAACTTTACTAAATTAAAATTAAAACACAAGTTGGGTGGTAGTGGCACATACCTTTTGTCAGAGAACTCAAAAGGCAGAGGTAGGTAGGTGTTCTCTGTGAGTTCCAGGTCAGCCTGGTCTACAGAGCGAATTCCAGGACAGCCAGGGCTACACAAAGGAACCCTGTCTCAAAAAAAAAAAAAAAAAAAAAAAAAAAAAATTAAAATATTTAAAAGTGTAGCTTGTTCTAAGTATTCCCTTGGTAGCTTTAGATATTGATCATTTTTGCACTAGGCACCCTACCCTATCCTTCAAATCAGCTTCCTGCTATAGTTTTCCTTAAGATTTACTTTGTGTATATGGATGTTTTTCCTACGTGTATGTCTGTGTACCATGTGCATGCCTGGTGCCTGAGGAGGGCACTGGAATGGTTGTGGGGCACTACGTGGGTACTAGGAATTACCCAAGTCCTCTAGAAGAGCAGTCAGTGCTCTTAACCACTGAGCCATTTCTCCAGCTCCTGTGTCTTTATTTTTTGTTCATACCCACAAAGTGGACAGATCATGAGTGTACTGCTTGATTATTTACCACAAAATGGTAAAGAAGAAATAGACCATAAATTTTCAGTTTTCTTCCTCCCCAAAGATAACAGTTTACCAATTTCTTCCTTTTTTTTTTTTTTTTTTTTTTTTTTTTTGAGTCATTATGTAGCTCTTACAGTCCTGGACTGACTGTATTCCCCAGGCTGGCCTTCACCACAGAAGTCCACTTACCTCTGCTCAGTGCTGGGTTTAAAGGCTTGTATAACCATGCCTGACCCAGTTCCCCCGATTTCTAATTAGTGTTTCCATAGATTAGTGTGTTGCCCATTGATTTTCTCTCTCTCTCTCTCTCTCTCTCTCTCTCTCTCTCTCTCTCTCCCTCTCTCTCTCTCCCTCCTTCCCATTGTGATATTACTATTTTGTAGTTCTGAGGATTAAATATAAGGTCTCTCACATGCTAAGCAAGTAACCGTTCTATCACTGAGCTATACACATAAGTCACCATCACCCAAGTTAAGCTTTAGATAAACAAAACCAATTTCAGTTTTTAGTGCCACCTTTTCCTCAAGTTCATCTTGTGAAATTTGAGTACATGGCATGTAGCACTATTTTTCTTATTTTCATGACTTTTTGACTGTGCAGAATTTCAATATATTAGCAGAACAGATTATCCCTTCTACTGTTGAAGGACTCTTAGCTTGTTGGGTTGTTTCTTGGTTTTTGTTGTTATAGGTAATGTCGAACAGTTTCCAAAGTAATTGAATCAATTTGCATCAGCAGTGTGTGTGATTTCTGGTCTTCCCACCTGCTTGCCAACACTTGGCATTCTCTCAGGTTGAATTTTTTAAATACATTTGAGAATGTTTTGAGATGAGAGAGAGGACAAGGACAAGGTCACAGGGAAGCTTGAGTTAAATTACTTCAATACTGTTACCTCTCAGAGAGTTTTCTGCAAGTCACTGCTGTGTTTTGAGCTTGCTTTAAGCTTGACTTAGAGCACAGAAGTGTTCACCTACTGGCCTGGGTTTTATGGCTTGGATAGGTCTTGCCTTAACCTTTAACAGTAACCCAAGAGATAAAACCAGGAAAGTAGGTGCTGTCAGCTAGCTTCTAGAAAAGCTTCTTCATTATTGAAGCCTCTAGGTTAAGAAAGTCCATAGAAGTAAGGCAGTGACTTAATTCATTTGAAGCCAAAAAGAATGCACAGTGGCTTTGGTTTTTCTTTTTACCAATGCTAGGGATGGAACCTAGAGTTTTGCACATGCTAAGTGAGTGCTGTACTACTGAGCTATACTCCCAGCCCCCACGGTCTTTCTTTCTTTTTTAAATCACTTGAGACAGATGTCACTATTTACCAAGGCCGGAGTGTGAAATTGAAGCCAAGAGTCAATGTAATGAGTCTGTTTTCTTGTTTTCACGGCAATGGGAGATTCTGCTTGTGTTTAATAGACTCTGGGTTGAGAAAAGTGTTGCTGGTCTGTTTCATCTTCTGCAGGTCTCATCTATCTCACCATAGGCATACACAGAATATTTGGCCTGGCAAGTGTCTGTCCTTCCTCCTTGTCACTTAGCCCTAATAATGGTGTCTTTCATTCTCCTCACAGGGATGAAGCTGAAATGGAGTATTTGAAGATAGCTCAGGACCTGGAGATGTATGGTGTGAACTACTTTACAATCCGGGTGTGTTGACCCCTTCCCAAGTTCCCTGGCTATCAGAAAGACTAAGCAGAGGCCACACAGGCAGATGGGTTACTTCCTCATCCCAGGGTAGTTAGAGTCTTTTATGGTTCAGTAGTAAAGAAGAAAGGAGGAAGACAGGGGTCAAGAGCCTAGTTTTTCATTTGGGGCTTCAAATTAGATCAGAGGTAATTAAGTGTCAGTGGTACCCCAAGGGACTAAGGCCTGGTTCTCTTCTCAGTAGAGACCTGTTGGAATGCTGGCCTTGTAATGTTTGATTATTCTGCCCTCTTGGGAGATCCAGGGAGCACCTGGATATAATGTCTTTCCCTGGGGCCCACTGAAAGTAAGGCTGCTTTTAGAGATTCCTAATTTGTTTGGGTGGAACTCTTGTTCTCACTGTGAGGCTAATTAGTTTTCTATTCAGACCATTAATGGTCTCCAGGCCTCTGGGAACCACCAGTACCTCTGCAGAGAAAGGCATTTGTGTTCTGTTCAGGTGGGGCCCCAGAGCATGTTTTTCTCTTGTTGGGGGATTTGGCTGCCGGTTGCAGCATATTTATGGCTTCTTCCAAAGAAGCACGTTCGAGGAGCGCAGGCTTTTCTTCATTGGTGGATGAGTGGATGTTAAGTAGATGTTAAAAGGTCAGTTGCAGCATCCCCCTTTACCATCTCGGGTACTCTTTCACTTTTTTGGGTTCCTACTGTCTTATGTTAACTTTGAGTAAATTGAATTAAGCATGACTCCAGTATTCTAGGATAGCTTTCTACTTAATTTGTTTCCTAAATACAGGTTTTTGTAGACTATATATATGTGTGTGTGTGTGTGTGTGTGTGTGTGTGTGTGTGTGTGTGTGTGTGTGTGTGTATAGTCAACAGGGCACACTGAAATGTGCCATAATAAGCAAGTGCCTAAAAGGTATTTTATTTGCAGCAGGACCCGAGTTCAGTTCCCAGCTCCAGTTTGGGAGGCTCATGGCTGCCTGAAATGTCAGCTTTAGAGGGATCTGATGCCTCTGGCCTCTGAGGGCACTTGCACTTATGTGCACATACATAGAAATACAGAACTAAAAATCCATAATAATAAAAACAAGTCTTTAAAAAAGAGAGAGAGAACGCAGACTGTGTCTCACGTTTCATGAGAGCCAGTGAGGAGTAGATAGGCGATTGCTGCCAGGCTTGCCGTGCTGGGTTCAGTCCATGGGGTTCACATGGTGGAAAGAGAGAACTCTTGTTCTTACTCTGATGCACACTGTCCTGTGAGCTTCACGTGTGTGCTGTGGCATAAGCTTGCATTCATGCAACACACACAGATTAGTAAATATTAAATAAATAATTAAAAGTTTTATTACTTTGAATTTGACATGTTTCTTTGTTAGACTAGTGCATTTCTGTGGTTTTGTCAACCCAATCAACTTCTCTTGCCCACCACCAACATTGTTTAAATGAAAAAAGCATTTGCGATCTTTAGAAAATGAATTTCTTGGGTTAGCAGTGGTAAAACACACTTTTAATCTCAGTACTCAGGAGGCAGAAAATCTGTCTATTTGTGGTGGTGGGCAGAGGACAACATGCTAGAGTTATTTTCTTCTACCAAGTGGGTCCTGGGGTCAGACTGAGGTCAGGTTATCAGATACATCAGTAAGCATGTTGATTCTCTAAGCCATCTCAGCAGTCCAAAGCCAGCTTCTTATCATGGAATATTTCTGTATTAGATGAGCATTTACTAGTTTCTGGATGTTTTTTTATGTTGAATAATAGACAAAGATATTTTAGTGACTTCATGTTAGACATCTTAAATTCTGTCATTAACTAGGGAAGATAAATGATTAATACAGTTTATTTTAACTGATAGATACTTGTACATGTTAGTGGAATACCATGTGATTAAAACAATTTCGGAGGTGTTGTTTGTGCTACCATCTCTAGTCTCTAAAAGTGTCAGTCATAACGAGAGTAGAATGTGGAATCCTTTCTATTTTTATTTAAGCTAAATTATCAGAAACACAAGGAAATACCTTATTTTCCATAACCAGCTATATAGATGTGAGAATACAAGCCTCACTTACTTCTGTCAGCACGTCAGTTTTAAAGGCTTTGCAGACAAACAGAACACTTCCTGGCTGGGTAGTAGCGCCTAATTTCAGGTGTTAGAAGGAGCAGAGAGATTTATCTTCAAGTGCTCGCCTCCCCCTCTAACTCCTGCTGTTAGATTGGTACTTCTAGTCACAGCCCAAGCACCATCTCAGTTTGCAGATCTGCTCTCTTTCCCTTGAGTCTCAATATCCTTGTTGTCAGCAAGGGGTAGGGAGCTGTAGTGTCCTTGTACGTGGGAGGAGTTTCAGCTCCCCAGCCTGTGAGACCAGGTAATGGCTCCACAGCTGGTCAGTAGCATGGGACACATGCACTGAGACTCTGGCTGAAATATCTGTTGACCAGGACTGTCCTCAGAGGTGTAGCATTCATATAGTTAACCGATGTTTTAAACAACTTCATTGAAGTGTAATTTGTATATTTTTATTTCTTCTGATGTTCAGTTATCGAGCATTTGAAACATATGGGAAAATAAAGTTTTTAGTGCATTCCATCTATACCCATCACCAAGCTGCTGCAGTTAATATAACATCGGGGCATTATATGGTAAAGCTACGTGGAGCTGCATTTTAACCTAAAATAAGACCTAAACATTTCTTCTAGAAACCCACCAAATTTCTCGTGTGTAATGATGAAGATCAAATCCAGGGTCTTTTACATACCAGACAATATCTCAACCATTTCCTATAATGAGAGAAACGTTCAAATGTGTGGGTTTTGGCTCTCCCTTTGATAATCTGGTTATTTAACTAGTACTCCCAACATTTAAATTACCATTTCTTCAGCCACCAAGCCAGTGACAGAAGTCTGAATCCATAGTGATACTCGCAGGGGACACAACAATCACAAAAATAGTATTGTTTTGCCTTCGCTTCCCCAAATCCAGGAGCTGAAAGCCTCCTGGGGTTACAAGGGAGCCATGATTTCTGTTGGGACTTGTTGAAACTTGTCAGATATAACAGTGTGTGCCAGATTCTCTCGAAAGTTGAGTAAAATCCCCAGCCAGATCCTGACAACAGCTGTTCTTTGTTGGCTCTGCAGAATAAAAAGGGCACAGAGTTGCTGCTTGGAGTGGATGCTCTTGGGCTTCATATCTATGACCCTGAGAACAGGCTGACCCCCAAGATCTCCTTCCCATGGAATGAAATCCGAAACATCTCCTACAGCGACAAGGAGGTAGGACATGTTCTGTACCACAGGCGCCATTTATGGTGCTGGAGTCCTGCAAAAGGGTCCATTTCCATTTCTCCTTTGCCAAAGCTTCCAAGCCAGACCGTCTCCTTGTTGGTGAAGTCCTTTAATTCCCAGGCTTTAGAACTCTGGTTGTTAAAGTACTTACAGAAAGTTTTGACATCCTTTTTTCTAAGAGCATGGCTAAACCCTACTATTGACTAACAAGAGCGTGAGCAGCTCAACCTGTCAGGGCTAAGCCCCAGAGAACAGAAAGAAAGGAAGAAAGAGAAACATTTCCTGATTATTTGGCTTTCTGTTTCTTTTGTATTTTAAGTATGGTCTGTATTAAGCTTCTTTGTACTGTGTTTGGTGCATGTAGTGGAAAAGTGTGCGTGTGTGCCTGCATGTAAAAAAAATTGGGGGGGGGTGAGGGAGTTGCTTTTTTTGTTTTGCTTTCTAACTGGGCTTCACTATGTAGTCCTGGCCAGCCTTGGACTTGCTATATAGACCAGGCCAGCCTTCAGCTCTGCTTCCTTAACGCTGGGATTAAAGGCATATACCACCATGCCAGGCTGATAGCTATATATTTATAAGGGGTGTATTAGTCAAGTTTCTCTAAAGACACACCTGGTGGGATGGATGTATATATTAAAGGAGTATTAATTAGATTGGCTTACCACATGAAGTCCAAGTGCTCCAACAATGTCCGTCTCACACTGGAGAATAGAATGAAGAATCCAGGAATGTCCAATCCACAAAGCTGTATTTAAGGACTGGAAGATTCTTGAAGAGCAGCTGCTGTTTAGTCTGTGTTGTAACCCCAGTGAAGTTGGTTCTAATGTTGGTGAAGGAATGTTATAGCAACAGGATAGATAAACTTCCTACCAAGAGTAAAAGAATACATGCCAGCAAAAGCAAACTCGCCTTCTGTGTCCTTTTATGTGGGCTACTAGAAAATATGGCCCAGATTTAGGCTTCATAATCTGATTAAGAAAACCCCTCCTGGCTAGAGAGATGGCTCAGTAGTTAAGAGCACTGGCTGCTCTTCCAGAGGTTCTGAGTTCAATTCCCAGCAACCACATAATGACTCACAACCGTCTGTAATGGGATCTGATGCGCTCTTCTGGTGTGTCTGAAGACAGCTACAGTGTGTTCACATTCATTAAGTAAATCTTAAGAAAAGAAAGCCCCTCATAGGAATACCAGGAAGCTTGGGTTTTAATTGATTCCAGATACAATCAAATTGACAACCAAGATTAGCTATTAGTGGATATTTCTCTCAGTAATGACATGAATGAAGATTAGCAGGCTGCCATATTTCTAAGGGTTAGAGAATATAAAGTTTGAGGAACTTAAATAACATTTCTTGGGTTAAAATATTTCTGTGTGGTTCAAAATGGCCTATATTTCTACCTCAGCCTCCTAAATTCTGGGATTACAGGCATGAGCCACTGTGCCCAGAGTGGATTCACATATTTCCATATAAGATGACAACATTCTCCAAATGCAGTGGTTCTGTTTTATGTATTAATTCTGTTTATCTTTACTAGATGGTACTGGGGAAACCCAGAGCCTTGAGACAGTGTTCTCTGTGTAACAGCCCTGACTGTCTAGGAACTCACTCTGTAGCCATGCTGGCTTTGAACTCACAGAGACCCACCTGTCTTTGTTTCCTGAGTGCTGGGATTAAAGGTGTATACCACCATGCCCGGCTTAAAGAAATTATTGGACTTTGTGCCAGGCAAAGATAGAGCAAACAGATGTAGAAAATGCAGTATTAGCTCTCAAGGAAACCTGGTTCAGAGTGACTTGGCTGCTCTAATACGTAAGTACAGTGTGGGCTGGTGAGATGGCTCCGAGTAACGGCACTTGCTATCAGGCCTACTGACCTGAGTTCAGTCCCTAAGACCCTCGTGTTGGAGAAGTAGAGAATGGCGTCCTACAGGTTGTACTCTGACCTTACATGTAGGCCACACTGAGGTCTTGTGTCCTATGAGTGATGTAACAAGGACTGGGAGCTGGGTGCCTGATGCCAGGGCTCCTGCTTATCAGAGTGGTCCAGAGGCTGGACCCTAAGAACACAAGGCACCAGGCAGAAGGAGACAAGCCTGGATGGTGAATAACAGTGATGGTTCATGGTGCCTGCAGGTTTAGAGCATATTTCCTGGTTGGTTGGTTTGGTTTTTGTTTTTCTTTTTTAGCAACTCAAGGGAAATACTAGTTTTCAATCTTGTTTAAATTACTCAACTTTGCTTGTTGAGGCAAATTGAACTTGCCTCTTCCTCTTCCTTCTCTTCCTCCTCTTTCCTCTCTCTCTGTCTCTCTTGACAGGGTCTTGCTGCATGACCTCCTGTCTCAGTTTTTAAATGCTGGGGTTACAGGTGTGCATCTTCACACCAAACTCAAAATGGGCTTTGCTTGTTTTACATTTATTTATTTACTTACTTACTGGAGGAAGGGGTGTAGCATGTGCCAGGGTGGGTGTGTAGAGGTGAGGGGGACAATTTGTAGAAGTCTTTTCTCTCCTTATACTGTGTTGGTCCCAGGGATCAAATTCACTTTTAAAGGATTGGTAACAGTCATCTTAACCTCCTGAGCTGTTTGCCGGGCCAATTGCATGTCTTAATCCTAGGCATTCTGGCTGTTGGTTTTTATAGCTGAGTATCCTTGGAAGTGAGCATTAGGTAGTTCTTTTCAAGTTCTTAAATTGGAAACTCCACATGACTTGACGCAGTGTGTGTGTCACAGTGTAACTAGTGTTTCACCTCCCAATCCCACAAAGGCTGTTCTCTACATATCACACATTCGCACACTAAAGGTTTAAATATGTGTTTTTCAGAGATCTCAAGGATTAAGGTCCCCTAGTGTGTTCTGACACAGCAAACTAATGTGCTTTCTCTAGGAGGAAGGTACAATCATGCCCATCACATCAGTACCTTATATGGCAAGCAGACCCCAAGCCACCTTAGCATTGCCATAACGGGAAGTAGCTTTGGGAGTTCTCTATGGCAGTCGTCCTGTTGAAGCAGAAGTGTTCGTTCATTTTAAGTTGACTGATTCTTCTTGGTGAACAGCCTGTGGTTTCCATACTACTTGTGGCTTCTTACTGACAACTCTAGGGTTCAGTAGCAAGGCCAGAAATAAACTTATGAAACTCAAAAGTAATATTCCACACCAGAGAAATACTATGACTAAATTTAACTTGACCCAAATTAAAACTAAGAATTTTATTTTTTTAATTTACTTTTGATCCTATGTGTGCTCATTTCTCATTGAAAAATATAAAGATGTAAAGAAATACCCAAGAATCTTCCTTCCCCTGTAAGTTTATTTGCTAAGCAACTCACTCTTTTTGTTTTTGTTTTGTTTTATATGTTGTGGTTCTTAGGATGGAAGCCACATACAGGCAAGAGTTGTACTTCTGGGTTAACCTTTTTTTCCCCCCCTGCTTTGCTGGGGGTAGCCATACAATTCTTTCTTGGGAATGTATATACATTTTTACAATGTTTGTAGCATATGCTAATTGTACAAAGTAATGGGTGTCATTATGACATTTTCATATGTGCATATAAAATGCTTTGATCTAGATATGCTTGTTACATTTTGTTTTTGAAGTGGGTCTTGCTATGCTTTCCTGGCTGGCCTGGAAATTTATATAGAACAGGATGGCTTTGAACTTGTGATCCTCCTCTTTCTGCCTCCTACCAGTATTACGGGTATGTGTTACCGTATCCAGCTTAGAGACATTTCCTGAGGCATCCCTGTAGTCTAGGATCATTCTGGTCTCCCCGGTGATTAGAGTAGCAGCTGCCCTATTTGTGCTTAGGTTTCTCTTGCTACATTGTCACTTGCGCTTCATTTTGAACTATAAATTTCTCTTCTACAGCAGTCCCTTTTTCTTCACGCTATTCCTTCTCTTAATGTCTCTGACCACTGACCATGTTCAGAAAGCCACAGAAACTTGCTATGTTGTGTCACATCAATTTAAGCTCTCTGACTTATTTTATTCTTCACCACCTATCAGCCTTCCTGTTTATTCCTTCTGTATCATTTCAATTACTAAAGAGCTAATAAGGTCAATATCCCTGTTTCCTTCCCCTCTCACCATCCTCTCTTCTTCTTACTTTTCAGTGCTAGAGATACTATTACTATTCTTATTACTTGCCCTGTCTAGAATACCCCTCCTCTATATCTTTAGCTATTCTGCCATTTAGTTCTAAGACCTCCCATTTGGGATAGGTCTGCTCTAAACCTGTAGGGTGTTTGTGACATGTCCCACCAATGAGACTCATATATGGTGTTATCTCTTGAGTACCTGGCTGTTGCTGGACTGAGTCCTACTAGACTGTGAGCTCTATGAAGGCAAGAAGCTTTGCAGTATGGCCTCCAGAGCAGGCGCGTCCTGGGCTCTAACTTCAGGTCTCTACTGACCTTTCCTCACAGCTGCCTAAGAATGGTTAGGTCATAAACTTCTGCAGCCCTAAACTTGATGCCCTGTGTGCCTCTAACTCACCCAGATTTCATTCCTGGCACCAGGAATCCAGGACTGGAAGCTGTGTGGTTGCTACTTTTGTGGATTTTCAGTTGGTGTCACAAGAAACTGTACTTCTTTTTTTCAGTTTACCATTAAACCACTGGATAAGAAAATTGATGTCTTCAAATTTAACTCCTCGAAGCTTCGTGTTAATAAGCTGGTAAGTAGAAATTCTGGTTTTCATGACAGAGTACTAACTTTTCTGAGAAACTGAATGATTTTGTGTGTGTGTGTATGTGTGTAATTTGCCCTCTTTTAAAAAACCTCTCTATCAGGGAATCTGTCTGTTCCTAGTTTCTTTTGCTAAGAGGTATATTTGACTTGGTAAATATTTTTCTCTTTAGTTTAACCTACAGAGTTAACCTCTTTCTTTGTTTCTTCCTTCCTTCCTTCCTTCCTTTCTTTTCTTCCTTCCTTCCTTCCTTTCTTTCTTTCTTGTGAGGGGCTAGGAGTGAATATAAAATCTAGGACTTTGTGCATGCCAGGATACATTCTACCGCTGACGTATATCTGAGCCCTCCACTTGCCATATTGATTTGCATTTTATAATTTCTAATGGAGTCACATCTTTATAATTTGTTGATCAAATCTAATTTCCTGTTCATTTAAATTCTTGTTTCATGTCTTTTGACCATTTTCCTCTTTTGTTGGTTGGTTGTTTTCTTTATTATCATTGTCTTTCCTTATAAGGTTCATTTTCCTTCTATATGATGTCATGACAAATAATTTTTATTTTTCACATCGACACATTAAAAACCCATCATTTGTTTCTCTGTATTTTTTTTTTTGTTGACAACCCTTTTTTTTCCTGATTAGAAAAAAATACTCTTTCTAAATAAAAGTTACCTTTGAAACTAGAGTCAGCTTTTGGCATGAGGGGAGAGCGCCAGTTTATTTCTTTCCACAGGAATAACCTGTGACTGCACCCAACTTCCTCATTGGTCTTTCTGTCCTCTTGATCTGCCTTGCCATACTTTGACGTAGGAGACTGTGGTACATGTGAGTGACTAATGGTGGCTTCTCCTCACTTGTGATTTTTATCTCCTGGATTATCTGAGGTGCTTGTACAGATTTCCAGAGCAGAGAGCATTAGGAACCGTCGGCAAGGGTTTTGTGTTTTATTCCATTTTTTTGTCTTCCTCCCCCAGGTTTACAGAATCCAAGATGCTATGGCATTGTGGGCTGGTAGACAGCAAAGAAAACTTGCATGCTTAATATGTTTCTATTTCCTTGGCCACAGATTCTTCAGCTATGTATTGGGAACCATGACCTATTTATGAGGAGAAGGAAAGCTGACTCTTTAGAAGTGCAGCAGATGAAAACCCAGGCCAGGGAAGAGAAGGCTAGAAAGCAAGTGAGTAAGGTCTTGTTTGTTTCATTTAGCTTGTGTATATATGTTTTTGTGCACTTGATTTTGGAGGCCACATGTCAACCTTGGGCATCATTCTCAAAAGCCATCTACTCTGTCTTTTGAGGCAGGGTGTCTCAGTGGACCAGGGACTCAGTGATTAATTTAAACTAGCCCTAGGGCTCTGTCTGTCTCTACCTCCCCAGTGTGCTGCCATGCCTGGCCTTTTTTGTAGATGCTAGGGATCAAACTTGAGCACTCATGTTTGCCTAGCAGGAGCTTTTATTAACTGAGATTTCTTCGAGTCTCTAGTTTGTTTGTTTGGGACACATTATTACTATGTAGTTCTGCCTGGCCTGGTACACTCTGCAGAGTTTAGTTTTCTTGCCTCAGGCTCTAATTCAGGGATCACTGACAGGTACCATCATTCCCAGCTAAGATTTTAGGACAAACAAGGTGGCAAGTCTGACATTGTTCGTTTGAGAACTGAAAGATGGAATGAGAACCGACTCCACAGAGTTGTCTCCTGACATCCACCCCTGTGCCATAGGACATGTGGCACACACTTCATACACTTCCTCATACACATGACAATAATGAATAGTAATAATTAAACCTCGTTTTAACTGACACTGCTTTTGGTTGGTCTTAACCTACAAGATAAGGGATGGATGTTGTCAGCTAGACTATTATGGTAATAGATGTGCCTGCTCTTATTTCATTCCTGTTCGATTTTTTTATTAGCTAATGCCCGGATAGTGGGATGTCAGTTATAGAAATAAGCACGTGGGCTGGTGAGATGGCTCAGTGGGTAAAGGTTTGCTAGCAAACCTGACAATCTGAGTTTGATACCCAGAGTCAGGTAGAAGGAGAAAACTGACTTCTGCAAGTTGTCCTCTGACTGCCACATGCATACTTAAAAACACAAATAAATAAACAAACATAATAACAATTTTAAGGGAAATTCATACTAAGTTTTAGTTTTAACGTATCTTAAAATAAAAAACAAAAACCAAGATCATTTCCGTACTTCAGGTGTGATCATCAGACTTAGGACAAGGTAGTCAGGCATGGTTTTGTCTCTCTGTCTGTCTAGCTGTCTTTCTTTATTGTCAGTCTCCTCTGCTGGTCAGTGCCCTTCCTAATTAGATGGTGATAGAATACGGGACAGCATTTCAGTGCGTGCTGTGGAATGCTAAGTAGGCTCCCAGCTGCAGTTCCTCACTGCAGGTCGACCTGGGTACACATGGCTCGCCCTCTGCAGGGGGTGCTGTAGCACCTATCAGCAGACTGGACTGGCTGGATCATTGTTTTCTGCTCACAGACCTCCTCTGCTCATTGAAATCCACAGCTGATTTGAGCCTTGCTACTGTGAATATGAATTGTGGTTTGGGATGAACTGTTTGATAGAGTAGCTACAGCTGCGGTTGGTTCCCCTCAGGACTTGAAAGCTCATAGGTGTAATAATTAGTCTGTGTGGTATTCTCTGATTTGTGAACCACAGAGAGCCTGGCTCCCAGCCCCAGACTTTATAGAGAAATGCCCAATTTGGGCCAGTGAGCAATGAGCTTGCTCTCTGTTTACCAGCAGTTTGCTCCTTAGGATGCTTTAAGGGTAATAGGTTCTATTGAACAAAAATGTGCTACTGAGCTAGGATGGTGTGTAGTGACATCTTTAAGAAGCATACTCTTGGGGGCTGGAGAGATGGCTCAGTGGTTAAGAGCACTGACTGTTCTTCCAGAGGTCCTGAGTTCAAATCCCAGCAACCACATGGTAGCTCACAACCATCTGTAATGAGATCTGATGTCCTCTTCTTGTGTATCTGAAGACAGCTGCAATATGCTCATAAACATAAAATAAATAATAATTCTTAAAAAAAAGAAAGAAAAAGGGTTGACTTGACTTGACTAGATTCTTAAGGAAAGTTTAGATACTCTAAAGGTATCAAGGAGAGTGATGGCCCCTGAGCCCTAGAAGATCATAGTGCAAATGCCACCCAATGGAGCATGGTGACCTTGCAGCTAAATCTTTCATTTAGTATGTGACTCAGTTTTCTTATCTGTCAAGTGGAGCTAGTGATGCCTCTTTCTAGAGAACAGATTGTACTCGAAAATCCTCGTAAGTCATAGCCTGATTTAAAAACAGGAAGTCCTTCATTATTATGTGAAGGTGTCATGAAAAGTACAAGCCTGGGAACTGGTTCTTTTTTTTTTTCTCCAAAAGGAGAATGGAAATGGAAATTGTATTTTAGTGGAAATTGAAGAACAGGTTACTGACCTGTTCACTAAGGTCAAGAGAAACCAAAGAACTTTATTGCTTGTCAATTTTGTATGATTCTTTCAATTAAAATGTGCTGAGAGACTTCATATTTAGAAAGGGCAGCCTTATAGACCCCAGAGTTTAGATAAGATTGAAGCACAAAGGAGTAATTAAACATAACTTTGTTATCTAAGGCAGAAAATAGTACATTGGTCACTTCTGGCTTCTGCCTTCTGAACTCAGTGTCTGGAGTCACAGGGGACTGTAGTGTCTTTAGTCTGGTCCTCTTATTAAGCTTGGCAAGTGGCCCAATTAACACTGTGATCCAGAAGGCTGGGGGTGGCAGTAGAGGCTTTGTACTGTTTCTGTGTAAGGATGGATCTGTGTTCCTATGCGAGTTGCCTCCGAATAGGGCTGTACAAGACTGTGCAAGGCCACTGTAGCTTCCTGCTGTGAAAGTCTATGTGCTGTCATTCCCTATAAGCAGAGGGAGAAACAGTGGTACTGTGGATGAAACTGTGTGAAGGGGCTGTGGAGACTGGAAATGTCAAGGTGTGGTTCATCTGAACAGATGAGAGAGCTGTTTTTTTCTGGACCCTTGTTTTGGGGAGGAAGAATCTATATGGAGAACTGCCAGTCATGGGGCAGAGCTCTGTGAGAGTCCCAAATGACAGAGCACTGTAAGATTATATCATGTGCAAGAATGGTCTTTTCTCTACAAATGGTGACTGAGTTTGGATTGTGTTGTTTGTATTTCCACTGGAATTTATTTGTACAGCTTTTAGTTCTGCAGTTAGTTTACGACAGAGGGCCACAGACAACAAGAATGTCCTAAAGTGAAGACACAAGAAAGGTGGAGAGAGGGGCTCCAGAACCTGGCCATTCTTGGGTTTCTGGAACACTGACTCAAACCTGTCCTTTTGTTCCTAGATGGAGCGGCAGCGGCTGGCCCGAGAAAAGCAGATGCGGGAGGAGGCCGAGCGAACGAGAGATGAGTTAGAAAGGAGGCTCCTGCAGATGAAAGAAGAAGCAACGATGGCCAATGAAGCTCTGGTGATTTCCAAGGATTAGGCCTCCTATGGATCAGGAATTTATTTCAGTTTTTAAAACATCAGTGCCTTCTCCTTTTATAAAGTTGAGGATATGTTTATTTGTAGCCAAACTCCACTTTCAAAACTGAGTTACCTTTGAATCAGGGATTCTTGCCTTGGCCCTACCAACCTAATCTGGAAGTAGTCCTCTGCTTCGAAGGACGTAGTGTCCCTGTCTATCTGCTAGCTAGCGGCCAGGAGTATGTTCCAACCTCAAAAGTGTCCTAGGACTGGGATGTAGCTCAGGGCAGAGCTCTTTGTAACAGGCCCTAGGCTCTCTGTTCTTATTTATCTTTATGTATTCAATTACGCATAGGGATAAGTAGGAAGAGACAGGTTTCAGATATCCCAGACTTGACTTTGAACTCATTATATAGTCAAGGATAAGCTTGAACTCTTGATCCTCCCTGCCTCATTTACAAGTGATGGGATAAAAGGCATACCTGCCATGCCCAGCCTACCGGGATTCTCTAGCACTGCAAGAAAATAGTCTCCAGACATTTTCACAGGAGTGGGTAGTGGGGAGCATTACACCTCTGCTTTTGAATCACTGACATAGAGGGACAGAACAGAATTGAATATTCCCTCACAAGCATAACTTCAGCTGCAATGCATTCTGTACATTGATGCCATTGTCTTTTTTCCATGGTGGAGCCTGCAGGGCACTGCTGAGTAGTTGGAGTGTGTTGTCAGACAGACTGGGAGTCTCTCAGTGGGAATGCACAGGGAGAGGACTCAGAGTTCAAGAGCACTGGCTGCGCTTCCATAGAATCCAAGTTTAATTTCCAGTGCACACATGGCAGCTCACTGCCTTCTGTAACTCCATCCCCAGGAGATCCAATGGCCTCTTCTGCCTTCTAAAGTTACTGCATCTGCATGTGCAGGTGCACAAACATTTATGCAGGCAAAATACCTATATACATAAAAATAAAAGTTAAAAATAAATAAATAAATAAGACCATGCTTAGGCTTTACGTAGGTGCTGGGGATTTAAACCAGGTTTTGTTGTGCTGTGCAGGGAGGCCAGATTTGGCGAGATAAGCAAGCATACTGCCTGAGACTACTCTCCCCACACGGAGAGAGGCGTGGAGCCTACACTGTATGAAACACTTTCCTTTCCAGATGCGGTCTGAGGAAACAGCTGACCTGTTAGCTGAAAAGGCTCAGATCACAGAAGAGGAGGCCAAGCTTCTGGCACAAAAGGCTGCAGAGGCTGAGCAAGAAATGCAGCGAATCAAGGCCACAGCCATTCGGACTGAGGAGGAGAAGCGCCTGATGGAGCAGAAGGTGCTGGAGGCTGAAGTGCTGGCATTGAAGATGGCTGAGGAGTCAGAGAGGAGGTGAATGGCTGGTTGTCGTGGGCACTGAGACCTGGTAAAGGGTTGTTGTCTGGTTTCAATCCTACTGGAGCTGGTTGTAGTATCTTCAAGCTTCTCTATTTTGGGAAAGGACTACAAGACATCTTCCTTGACAGGCTGGTGGGATTGGACCTGGGAGTGCGGGGGCATAGAATATAGTTTTCTCTTTCCCAGAGAATCTTTTTGTTATGCCTCTACAACATACGCTTGTCCTTCTAATAATGAAGTTTGTATAAAAAGTGTTTAAGCCTATTCATAGACTGCTGTTAGCCAGAGAGGAAAAGAGGCTCTCTCTCTCTCTCTCTCTCTCTCTCTCTCTCTCTCAAGATTTACTTATTTATTGTATATAAATACACTGTAACTGTTTTCAGACACACCAGAAAGAAGAGGGCATCAAATCCCATTACAGATGGTTGTGAGTCACCATGTGGTTGCTGGTATTTGAACTCAGAACCTCTGGAAGAGCAAGGCTTTTTTACGTTAAAAAAAAGTATGTGATGGTAAGGTGGCTCCTGCAGAGATAGCTCAGAGGTTAAAAGCATTGGCTACTCTTCGCAGAATATGAGATGGAGTTCCTAGCAGCCACATATGTAATTCCAGTTCGAGGGATGTAACCTCTTCTCTGGCTTCCTTGGGCACTAGGTTTGCACATGGTACACAAACATACATGCAGGCAGAATACCAGGAAAGGTAATTTTTTAAAGGAGGAAGTGAGAGCAGGGAGATAGCCTAAGCAGCAAAGTGCCTGCTGCACAAGTATGAAAACCTGGTTTTGTGTCCCCAGCACCCATGTAAAACCTAAGCATGGTGGCATGTATCTGTAGCCTCAACACAGGAGTTGGGAGTGAAAGGAAAGGTAGGGGGATCTGTGAACCTCACTAGCCAACAAGTCTAGTTGAATTAATGTGCACACATTTAGTGAGAGACCTTCACTGAGGTATAGACCAGTAGAGGATTTCACCCCACATTGACCTCTGCCCCGGCTCACACCCACATAAATGAGTATCTCACACTCACATAAATATGTAACACACACACACACACACACACACACACACACACACACCAGCTTGGTTCTTTTCCCTTTTGATGTAGATCAGTGACAACTATTTACTTCAAAGGAAAGCTAAGTACCCATTTCTCTGTGGTTTTTCAGGTAGTTAGTGGAGCAGGGCAGCTGTGTTTTTTGACCAGGTTGCCTCAGCTTGTAGCCAAGTTGAAGGATAGAACTGTTGTCTGTACTCTTTGGACTATTCTGAATTCTTCTAGTCCTGCAACCTTCCAATAAATACTGGCACATTTCCCTGCAGCATCTGGCTCTATTGATTTAGAGCACTTGAATTTGGTTCTTAACTACTAAGGTACATTCACTACAGTTTTTCTCACCACTTTTTGCATGTCATTCTGAGAATATGGTTTCTTGATGACTGCCCACTTCAGGCCCCTTTCTGTGTCTGGGTTACATTTCTAGGCTAGACCTCTGGACAAGCTTGACATTTTACTCCTAACCCACAGAGCAGGGTTCTGCACCAAGGCACAGATGCCTTCGGTCATGGCACTCCTTCCTGCTCAAGGAAAGTGGTACTTGGCCTACAAGTGTTTTACTGGGGGTACGTTCATTCATGTTCTGCCCTTTGTGGCCCTGTGTAAGGCTCACAATGCCCTCAGTGTAGGGCTTGTGATTCTTTTTGCCCACCCAGAAACAAGCAGAGTACCTCTGGGTCCTACCCACTCTTCCTCTCCACCCATTTTTGTTGTTGTTGTTGTTGTTTGTTTTGAGAATGGGTGTTACTATATATTCTTGGCTGGCCTGGACTCAGTATGTAGACTAGGGTGCCCTTAAACTCAGTGATCTATTTGTCTCTGCCTTCTAGTACTAGATGAAAGGCATTGGTTACCACACTTGTCATTTTTTGTTTGTTTGTTTGTTATTTCAGATTGCATCTGCCTGTGTTGCCCAGGCTGACCTCTGACTCCTTGGCTTAAGTGATTCCCCTGCCTCAGCCTCTGGGTAGCTGGCACCACAGGCACAAACTATTGCACATTGCTGGCTTGCAGAACTGCCACTGTGGTTGTTTCTCACCAATGATCCCCATTGGTAATCTTCTAGCTTTACCGTTGAGATAGGTTCTCAGGAATACTGTTCTTACTGTAGAAGTTCTGGCTTCCTGTAACTGCCTCTGTTACGGTGTCCTTACTTGCCTTTTTCAGTGCCATGTACAGGGTTAATTCGGGTCCTTGCTCTGGACTAAATTAAGTGCCTCCTCATCTCTCTGTCCCCTTCTGTGGAGCTGACTTTTTTTTTTTTTTCTTTCTTTGCAGGGCCAAGGAGGCTGATCAGTTAAAGCAAGACTTGCAGGAAGCCCGAGAAGCAGAGCGAAGAGCCAAGCAGAAGCTCTTAGAAATCGCCACCAAGCCCACATATCCAGTGAGCCTGGGCTCAGTCTGCCAGCTTTTGGCTGCTTTGGTCTTGAAACTTTCCTAAGCCTCCAACCTTTTAATTTACCTCACAGTGCCTTTGGAGTAACAAAGCAAATTTAGGGCCTGGATAGGACCCTCCTGATCTGCCATTTAAAAGCCTTAGGCTGAATAGTCAGTTACTTCTCTTGTTACTTAGATAACAGACCATAAGGCCCTTTCCAGCTTTCTTTACGACTATGCTGTTCTCTTGAATTTGATGTCTAGCCCCCTGCTGCCAAGCTAACTGTAATCTCCAGTTGTTGGTATATACTATATGCTACAGTGTAGTTCACCTCATAGTGAATTACTGCTCTTCCAGAACCAGCTGTCAACCTCAGTTTTAGGACAGGGAGGGTGACTTGTACTAAGTTGGGTCACAGGATAAGTAGACATTGCTCCCCTACCTGTCTTTTGTACATTCCACCCTGCAGAGTTTTTGCTCACCTGTTTTCTATCTGTATACTGTCATCAACTAGAAATCTTTATTCTGGCAGCTAGTAACAGGTGCCCAGATCACAACCCAACCTTGGAGGCATGGCTGACTTCTGCAGAGGAACAGGATTCCCTGCTGGGCAAGGAAGAGAGAATGGAATACTCTAGTCAAGGACATAACGTATTCACACCTCAGATACATAACTCATTCACACATATGCTACACATACTGCATAGTTGTGAACATTTATACACATGGTACATTAACATATAGCACAGGTACATTGAGGACACAGACATAGAGCCCAGAATTTGAGTTGGGGGAATGCAAGAGGTTTGCTCTTGCCATGTGTCCTTGTTATTTATTTCTGGGTAATAGATAACCCCCAACACCACTATTTGTCTCTTGGGCATGCTGTGTTAATCAGGCTCATGTCTTCTCTCATGGTCTCTCAGATGGGGACAGCTGGGGCTGTGGTAGTCCGAGCGCTCACCTGGGCTCTGTACCTGACATGCACGTGTCTAAAACAAACAGCTATTAGAGCAAACTTTATAAATTGCTCTTATTTTGCACTTTCACTTAGCAATGTGTTGCAGAGGAAAACACTCAACTCCTTAATCATACATATTATGTTATATGGGTGGATTGTAATTCAGTTCACCAATCCCTATAGACGGATATTTAGTGTGGTCTGTAGCAGTTTTGAACACAATTGCACTGAACACATACTGTGTCACACACGTGTGACAGTTTTCATAGAATCTGTTCTCATAGAACTGTGAGGTCAGATACTCAGTTGTGACACTTGCCAAAGAGGGTGTGTCAGGTTCTGCTCTCATTAAAGGGTAACAGCTAGTGTTCTTTTTCTGAAGTATGAGGTAAATAGATCTGCCTAAATTATAACTGCCCAGCTTGAGCCATGTAGTGAGGTCCCATCTCACAAAAAAACAAGAAACAGAGGCTAGGGCTGGGGATGTAGCTAAGCAGTGGAGTGTTTACCTAATGTGCACATCCCTAGTACCACAGAAAATGACAGGGAAGGAAGAAGAGAGAGGAGAGTATCAGGGAGGCAGGATCACATGCTAAGTATGTGGAGTAGTAAGCAGTTCTGTTTATGGCATAACAGGACAGATAATGAGGGACACTAAAGAGGTAGATAGGGGCCGTAGGTTAGGTGACCTTTGTTCTGTGTGAGAGGGTCCTGAAAACAAGTCAGCTGATTTTACCTTTCAAGCACTCGTCTGGCTTCTGAATCTAAGCCCTTACCATCCTAGCAAAGCCTTCCTGGTCCAAAGCCAGTCTCTTACCCGCCATCTCACAGGGCACTTAGGTGCCCAGAGTTTCTTGTTGGGCCCTCTCTACCTGCCTACCATCAAGCCTCTTGCCTGGTTGGCTCATTCGCTGATCCCCAAGGAAGCAATACCCTAGTAGATCCCTCTAACCTCCTAAGCCTCTGTTCCTTCTCTGGCTCATGTTCATCTTATTTAAACTGAAGATTTGCAAACAAATCTGCTTCCTGGACAAGGAATTCTGTCTTTCTCTGTGTCTCCAACTCCTAGCCCAGTGCCTAAATGAGTTTCCTAAATGAAAAGCTGAGTAAAAGTTTGTGTTTGATTCAAGGAACCATAGAAATGATGAGATTTGAGGAGAGAAGGTGACTTGTCTGTGGTTGTTTTGGGACCACTTACCTAGCAGTATTGACTGTAGAGGGCTCTGTCCTGTGTAATTTAAACATCTTAACAGGAGCTTTCACACCAACAGCCCATGAACCCAGTCCCAGCACCACTGCCTCCTGACATACCAAGCTTCGACATTATTGGTGACAGCTTGTCATTCGACTTCAAGGATACGGATATGAAGAGACTTTCCATGGAGATAGAGAAAGAAAAGTATGTACCCTCTGTGGCCTGCTGGGGCAGTCAGGAACATGAGTGGGTGGACACAGCAGCAGCCAGTCATTACCCCTGCAAAGGTTAGCTTTGTTGTCACCCACTAGAGAACAAAGTTCCTAATTAAAATTTAAAGACAACAGATCAAAACAACAGTCAGGGTCCCATGATAAAACTAACACTTGATTAAGATGGTGGCCTGGAATTTATAATGTTTGAAACCTTGATTGAAAGATAGGACTGGGTTGTATTGAGTCCAGAGTTAGACTGTTGTCTGCATAATACTAAACTATAGTTTTCTTCTGGTCATGTTCTTTCTTCTGCAGTGGTTCTAGAATAAAGGTAAAGAGAGAACAAAAATTGCTAGGCTGAGCAAAGCTAGGGGCCAGGGGAGACCAGTTACCCTATGCTGGCAACCCTGAGTGGAGCTTCACCCAGCCAGACCACAGCCACTTCTGTCAAGTGCTCTCCCTTCTCTTTGTGGTCAGCAGAAGTGGATCAGAGATGGAGAGGAGACCCACTGAAAACAAAATCTTAAGTAAGATCACTCATTTCTTAAGTCAGAAGTAAATTGGCAGATGGCAGAGATCACAGTGACACTGTGGATTGACACCTGTGTGTCATAGCTTTTTAGTGTTTGTCTCATTCACACTAATTAACAAATATCCCCAGTGGCATCAAAAGCAGGTTTTAAGAACTGGGAATACAGCTTAGTTCATAGAGTATTTGTCCAACATACACAAAGCCCTGGGCTCAGGCTCTAGTATAGTGTAAGTCAGGCATGGTGGGATACACAAGTAACCTTAGTGCTCAGGAAGTAGAGGTAGGAGGATTTCAAGATTATCTTTAGCTACATAGCAGATTCAAGTCTGGCCAGGACTGCAGTGAGGCCCCATCTCCAAAAACCATTTCAGTGTTCCAGTTATATAAAAGAGAATAGACTTGGTTTGATGAGATCATCCAGCATCACATAGCTCATGAGAAACAGAACAAGGATTGAAACCCCTTCCCCACTATGGTACTCCAGAATAGCTCTCTGGAGGCCAGCATGAACCATTGTGAACCAGGTTAACTTCCTTTGATCCTTGATACTAAGAGAACAGCTAAGAAGCTGGTGATCCAGACCTATGGCTTTCAGTATCCATCCGAGCTCCTTTGTCATTGTCCAGATGTACATGTTTATGTGGTTGTGATCAGCATAAGGCCACATCCTGTTCTGGGTCTTGGTTTTTTATAGTTTGTATTTTCTTACTGTCTCAGTATGTTTGGCTATTATAACGAAATACTAGAGTCTGGAAAGCTTATAAACAACAGAAATTTACTACTTACAGTTTTCTGTTCATGCTCTTGTAGTTAAACATTTTAACCTCTTCAGGTAAAAATGGAGATCTATTTCTTCCTAATGTTGGCTGAGTGAATGTCTCCCATCTTTTTCTGATGGTTTCAGAGTAAGTGGGAGAGAAGATGTGGCTACTGGCAGAGATCCTTTGATTTACTGCTTTACTAAGGGTAGGAGTGGAAGCATACCTGGGGCTCAGGAGGCTTGTGTGGTGTGATTTCTCATACAGAACCAAAAGCACTCTGTGGCAGGGTTATTTGTAGAGCTCTCTGAAAGTTTATACAGGGCTTTCTTCCTGACCAGCTGACCAGGGGCCCTGTAATCATTATCCTGATTGTACTGATGGGGAAAGAGATTCAGCAGTTAGTGGACAGCCTAAGCTCCCTTGGCTTCTGAGTGGCCAAGGTCGGGAATGAAGCTTAGGCTTCAGTTCCTGGCTGCCACTCTGAACAGCTTGTAAGTTCCGGCTCATCTCTTCCTGCCTCAGTGTCTGCCCAGCCGTGATGCTTGTGTCTTTTTGCCACAGAGTGGAGTACATGGAGAAGAGCAAGCATCTGCAAGAGCAGCTCAATGAACTCAAGACAGAAATTGAGGCCTTGAAACTCAAAGAGAGAGAGACAGCCTTGGACATCCTACACAATGAGAACTCAGACAGAGGTGGCACCAGTAGCAAGCATAATACCATCAAAAAGGTACCTGGAGTCTCTTGGGCTTTGCTGAACAGGACACTTATTAGTGAAATGTGAGATTGCCATCTAGTTTCCTCAAGAGCCCAGTCATTAAACTGCTGCCTGTTGTCTTAGTTAAGGGAACTTTACAACTTCTGACAGAAAGAATTTAATCTGCCAATGACTATGATGGAAGTAGAACTTATGTAAAATGCTCTGATGAGATGAATCTTTGTTTGAGGATGGATTTGGATTTATCATTGAGCACTAAAGTGGCTCTGTCTTAAAAGCCAAGGGGACTTACGCCCAAGAAGCTACCTCACTTAATGAGAACTCAAAGTGAATTAGAGGCTGTTGAATGTGGCCCCTTCCAGTCTTTTGTTTAAGACCATATTCTGAATCTCTAACTCTAACTACTTAAAGGAAAGTATATAGGAGAATCTTAATATTTAAAAAGATAAAACTTATTTATGAGGCTCACAGAGTCTCATTTTTCTCTCCTGATATTTAGAGTTCTCACCTTTTTAGAGGTTTAGAAGTTACTAAGTACTTATTATCAGCTCAAGAATGTACATATCTCTTATTTGGGCAAAGCAGAAAGATTTTCTAGGAAGTGAAGACTGTGCTTTTAGCTGATTCCCCCTATAAAACAGGAGTTATAGGGCTGGAGATGGCTCAGCGATTAAGACTGCTCTTCCAGAGGTCCTGAGTTCAATTCCCAGCAACCACATGGTGGCTCACAACCATCTGCAATAGGTTCTGATGCCCTCTTCTGGTGTGTCTGAAGACAGCTACAGTGTGGTCATATACATCAAATAAATAATATTTTTAAAAAACTGAGGTTATAAAGGGATTAGATTGGCAGCACGCAGTGGTAACGCTAGCATTCAGGAGGCAGAGTCAGGAAGATTGCAAGTTATAAGGCCAGGCTGGGCTACAGAATAAGACCCTGACTCATTTTCCTTGAGATTGGTTGGTAGCTTATATGGTTACGTTTCACTCTTTATTCTGCTCTATAAAGCAGTCTTCAGCTCAAGGACTGTCTGTTTTCAGTGATTAAGTTGTCACTGAGCATCCTAAGAAGCCTAAGTCTCCCTGCCATCTCTGATCTATAGTTGGGAGCTCTACTTCTGCTTAGCATTTTGCAGTGGACACCAAGTGGAGAAAGCTTCACCGAACTCCACACCTTCTTCCCTCTGGCTCCTATTGCCTTCTGGGTTTCTTGTTTCAAACAAAATTATTAAATGTCAAAGGGGAGCTTAATACCAAACATGGGGAGTCACAGAACTCAGGGGGAGGAAGCAGGAGGATTAAAAGTCATTTTTGGCTGCAACGAAAATTCATGTCCAGCATGTGTTACATAAGACCCTGTATCATAAAGGGGGTGGAAGAGTTGGGGGTAAAAAGGAGGCTTTTAAACTAAAACATGATTGGGCTAGTGAGCCACTCAGCCCTGAGGGAATGACTTTAGCCCCCTCATCCTGCCTCCTTGTCACCTGGCATCCTGAGCAGTCTCCTGTGCCACTGCTGCTGTGGTGAATTGGGCTCTCAGCTACAAACGCCTTGAGTGCTGAAAACCAGAGAGGCCAGTGTTCAAGCTGTTTCACAGTACATAAGGTCACTTGTCTCAATTTCTGAGCATTTTGCAAATGGCACATGTGGCATTTTGATTTCACAGGGTATGTCTTTGTTTTTTCATTTTATTTTGCTCATTTAGCCTCAAGCCCAAGGCAGAAGACCTATCTGCATTTGAGTCCTCAAAGTAGGTTATTCCCAGGTATTCTGTCTGTGGTGATGGTCCTACCGTCTGTGATACTAACCCATGCATGAGCTTGCCTGTCTCTGTCCTCGGGCCACTCAGAGCCCTCCCGAGGGCAGGTGAAGCCTGGGGCCTGGCCACAGCATGCTTTGAGGGTGAGAGCAGGCACCCACCCTGGGGCCCAGACTAGCCTCCAGGGCCTAGAAGGCTGCCTCATTCTGAAGAGCATGTCATGGGGCTACAGGACCAGTTGCTTCCTTTTCAGTCAAATCTATCTCAGCCCTTTGTCTTGGTGGTGTACTCCTTTGATAGATAACTCTACCATGGAAGTGGGGTTGGTTCTGATGCTTTTAAGACTGATGTTTCTTGTACAAGATCACTCCTACCCTGTAGTGGTGTGCTCTGCAAACTTATCACAGCTGGTGGCTTCTGGGCGTGGGTCACAAATTCTCATCTTTCCTTAAGCTTCCCAATCTCTGCACACCCCTTTTCTTTCCTAGGGCAGCAAACAGAACACTGGTGTATCTTTAAGCCAGTTGCAGTGAGTTGGCTGTCCCATGGCTGCTCTAAAGGCCACTTTGGCTTCTGTCCCCTACCGCATGGAAGGAGCTGTGCATGGACAAGCTCGTCTGCAACTGTCCCATTGCAGATACCAGGAGATGAGTTAGCAGCATTTGTGTTGAGTCAATTAAAGCATTACAGATTATTCTCTCAATATGCCTAGGCAGTAGAAGATTATCATGCCTAATATTAAAATGTTACCCTCCTTCCATTCCTGCCTGGTCCCCAGTCATACCCAGTAAGTATGCCTCTTTTGACAGGTATAGGCTTAGCATCCTCACTGCAGTCAAGTAAAGAACTCTGAACTCTCTGCCTAGGACATTTCTATTTGCTCATTGTCCCAGCAAAGGAGGTTAGCTGTTAAGTCCCAGGTAGATCTCTCACCAGGTGAATGAGAGATCACAGAGGCCCCAGGGACCCATGACGGGAACACTAATTTTGACTGTCATTTGAGCCTGGCTGAGTGAATAGACTTAGATTTTTTCAGCTTTGTCTTAGGGTTTCTATTCCTGCACAAAACAGCATGACCAAGAAGCAAGTTGGGGAGGAAAGGGTTTATTCAGCTTACACTTCCACATTGCTGTTCATCACCAAAGGAAGTCAGGACTGGAACTCAAGCAGGTCAGGAAGCAGGAGCTGATGCGGAGGCCATGGAGGGATGTTACTTACTGGCTTGCTTCCCCTGGTTTTGTTCACCCTGCTTTCTTATAGAACCCAGGTCCACCAGCCCACAGATGGCACCACCCACAATGGGCTGGGCCCTCCCACTTGATCACTAGTTAAGAAAATGTCTTACAGCTGGATCTCATGGAGGCATTTCCTCAAGGGAGGCTCCTTTCTCTGTGATTACTGTGTGTGTGTGATATAGAATTCTTCAGGGTCCTAAGTTGGATCATCAGTCCTTATATCAGTTGTTATAGACAAAGGAAGTTTCCTTTTTAGTCAACTTCATATTGTTTCTAGACATATAGTCATAGCCCCATAATGGCATATGCCCAATGACAGATTGAGTGCACAGTGGTGGGGCTTTTAAGTTTGTATTACCCAGTGGCATCACAGCCATCTTGGTCTATGATTTTCCCTTAGTGATAAGATCATCTACCAACACACCTCTCACGGCATGGCCCAATCAGCAAGTAGTTAGTGACTGTATTTGGAAATACTTGTTTGGTCATTCATACGCTCACTTACTCATGTGAGTGCCTTAATGTGACAGTAAGTTGTTTTCAAAACAGGTTTCTTAGGCTGTTTAATTAATAAGAATTCTGATAACCAAGAGTTACTAAAAGCAAGGACTTATTTTTCAATATGATACAAGTTCTCCTCAGCAATTTTAGGCTAAATACTGGTGAGTTTTCCTGTACAGGAAGTCTGAGGAATGTTTCATTTTCCTAGTGGTCAATGCTCACAACTGATGGTTACCTACCTGTGTAGAGGTGTCTCTCAAGTCATTCCCACTACTGTCTGAATCAATGCTGTCCCTTGATCAAAGCAGAAAAGTGTCCCTTCTGGCTTTGGAAGTATGTGTACCTAGATGTCAAGGGAGGGCCTCCATTTTGACACTGGGGATGAGAGATTGCTTAGAGAGGGTTTCTGTTGCTGTGAATAAACATCATGATCATGTCAACTCGTAGGAGGCATTTAATTGGGGCTTGCTTATGCTCAGAGGTTTAGTTTAGTTCATAATCATTGTGGCAAGAAGCAGGGTAGCACACAGGCAGGCTTGGTGTCTGAGAGGTAGCGAGTTATACAATCAGCAGACAGCACTGGGCTTGGCTTGAGCATTTAAAACTCTAAAGCCCAACCCCAGTGACGCACCTACTCCAACAAGGCCACACCTCCTAATGCCTGATTCTCTGTGGAATTGGAGTTACAGGTGGTTGTAAGGCACCATTTGGGTGCTAGAAATTGAACCCTGATTCCCTGGCAAAACCGCCAGTACTCTTGATCACTGAGACATCTCTTTAGCCCCTGATTTTTTTTTTTTTCCTTTTTTTTTAAGAGACAAAAATCTTTAGCTAGGTGGTGATGACACACACCTTTAATCCCAGCACTTGGGAGGCAGGGGCAGGGAGATCTGTGAATTCAAGGACAGTCTGATCTACCGAGCAAGTTTCAGGACAGCCAGGGCTACAAAAGAGAAACCCTGTGTCAAAAAACTGGGTGGTGGTGGGGGGAGACACCGCATAAATCCAAACTTTTACCTGTAAAAAATTTAAAGAGACTGAGACAGGAGAATCACGAGTTCAAGGACAGCATCAGTAACAGCAGAATGAGGAAAGGGATAATGGAAGAGTGCTCCCTAGCATGCATGAGGCCCTGCAGTCAGAGATCAGAAACATAATCTTCTGCCACGTGCAATGCCACAGACCTTTCATCCCAGGCAGGCAGATCTTTGTGTTTCAGGCCAGCTGAAATACTGAGCAAGTGTTAGGACTTGGTTAGAACTATACAGTGAGACCCTTGAACCAATCCTCCTCCCTCTCCTCTTCCTCCCTCCTACTCCCTCTTCTTCCTCCTCCTCTTCTTCCTCCTCTATTAATCTTCCACATCTTCCTCCCCCTCCTCTTTCTCTTTCTCCTCTTTCTCATTCTCTTCTTCTTCCTCCTCTCTCCCATCCCCAGGATTGTTGTGAGGTTAAATGAGGGCAGTCACATGAGGCACTTAGTGCACAGTGAGGGTTTAACGACATGAAAAGGAACATCTGCTTGTGGACCAGTGATGAGGGAGGAAGGAGGAATCATGGTGCATGACCACACTTAAGCCTACAACTGGTGGTGAGCAGTAGGTGTATTGAGTGATGTGATGGAGGTGAAAAAACAGCTTTTCTGGCTCCTTCTCCAGTTGGCTTTTGGGCCTGCATGGTTGTGTTTTTTTTCCTTCTCCTACTGACCTGGTATCCCTGCATTTCCCACTTCATTCAATTGATAATCAGTGTAACCATGATGTTCTGGTGACAGTGGTAGCTAGGTGTGAGTTAGGTCAGCCATCATACTCTAGAGGTAAAAACATCTTGGAACAGGCACACTTCAGGACCATCCTGCCATTCTCTCAAGGTTCTTTAATTGTGCCTTTTTATTTTATATGCATTGGTGTTTGGGTTCCGTGTATATCTGTGTGAGGCATAAGATCCCCTCGAACTGGAGTTACAGGCAGTTGTGAGCTGCCATCTGGGTGCTAAGAGTTGAACCAGGTCCTCTGGAGGAGCAGTCACCACTCTATTGAGAGGCATCTCTCCAGAACTCTCTCAGCACTGTTAGTTCAGTCTCCTAATCTGGAGTTGATCCAAGACCTAGCAAACAATTATTTTTGTGCCCATAACCTCCAATGGAGCAGAGGACTTCAAAGGAGATGGATGGAAGAGAAATTACAAAGTTGTGGAGCTGAGAAAGAAAGGTTACTTCATTTGTATATGGTTTGACTGCATTTCCCACTGTGGAGGAGCAGGAAAGGCAGAGCTTTGACGTTTATGGAGAGCCCCGCTACCTCTCCTGGATCAGGAAGTCAGAAAGTCTAATGTCATCTTCAATTTCTGCAGAGTCCCCTTGGAGATTCAGGGCTTGTGAAATGAAATAGAACACTTCAGGCACCTGGAAAAGTGATAAATCACAGGGAGAAACTGAATATTTGTGAAAGGTATCTCCTTCAATTAAAACAAGTAACCAGGTCCTCTCTGGTTACCTCTGGTGTACATAGCCAGTCTCCCAGATTGCTGCTAAGAAGTTTAATGCACTGTTTATATACCTAGTCTTCATTGTAAACCAACCTGTGGGCTGAGTGACCCTGATTGCTTTAGAAATCAGGCATTATCTGGTACATCCTCAGTCCTGACATAAAAATGGCTCCTCAGATTCCGGGATCATCCTTTATCGCAGTCAGGGAAGAGGGAGAGAGAAGTGGGGTGGGAGCAGCAGTGAGGCCAGATGTGAGCGTAGAACATCCAGAAGTAACTGCATTGTGCAAGGACTATTTCAGCTCCCCACTCTGTGGAAGCACACCGAAGGCCTGAAGAGCTGGTCTGCTTTGTTGTTCTGTTTTTTGAAACAGGGTTTCTCTACATAGCCCTGTCTGTCTTGGAACTCACTCTGTAGGCTGGCTTCAACCTCACAGAGATCCACCTGCCTCTGCCTCCTGAGTGCTGGGGTTAAAGTCATGCACCACCACTCCCAGCCTGAGAGCTGTTTTGTTTTTTTTTTTTTTAACTATATATAAGTACACTATAGCTATCCTCAGATACACTAGAAGAGAGCATCAGATCTCATTACAGATGGTTGTGAGCTACAATGTGGTTGCTGGGATTTGAACTCTCAGAACCTCTGGAAGTCAGTGCTCTTAACCATTGAGCCATCTCTTAAAAGAGCTCCTCGTTGGGCTGGAGTGATGACTCAGCATTTAAGAGCACTGACTACTGTTTCAGAGAACCCCAATTTGGTTTTGAACACCTACATGGTGGCTCAAAAACATCTGTACCCCAGTTCCAGAAGACCTGCCATCCTTTTTTTTTTTACTTCTTTGGGCACCAAGCACCTATGTAGTACATAGACACACTTATAGGCTAAACATTCGTATATGTAAAGTAAGAGTTAAAAAGAGAGTCCTTTTCTTGGTCGCCATTCTGTGGGCTCACTCCTAAAAGCCATTTCTAACACATGAGTTTCCAGGGGTCCTGTGACTGCTGAGGGCTCTGGTTTTCTTGTTTGTTTCTGGTAGGTCCAGATAGAAGGGCCAGCTAGCCACTGTCTTAAGACTACAGGGTTAGAAAGCTTTACTCTGTAAAGGAGTTTGCTTTGGGAAGTGTTGAGCCTACAAGCCCTGCCTTGTGGGCTAGATGTTTTATGACTATTTGAAAGTGCCTATAGCCATTATTGGGCCTTATTTGATGCAGTAAAACATTCCATTTGGCCCCTTGGCTCTGAAGATATGTTTCGTTTCAGCACAGCGCTCCCAGGGCACCTGATTTGTTGCTGCAACAGTGGGAGGGAAAAGCTGGGATGCAAACTCATTCTGCGGCTCTGGGTTCTGTTCTTATGAGCCTTGCTATGATTTCTCTTTGGAGATTGGCAATTTAAAAGTAGCATCAGTATATCTGGACCTCTTTCTTAAGGCTCTTGCCCAGAGTGCGGGGTAGATCACATTTAGCCTCCACCTGCCCAGTGAGGTGAATCAGGCCGATGAGTTCATTTGTTAGGAGGAAGAAAGTAGCAATAGGCCCTTCCAGTATCCTAGGGCAGCAGAGATACAGGCAGACATTTCCAGGCACGTTGCTGCTGCTTTAGGTCCCTAAGGGTTAATGCAGACCAATTCCCCAGGGATTTTCTGGGCAAATTTCTCCATAAAGGAATTTGATTTGTTGATTAGGATGGATGTGGTCTTTTATTTCACTTCTGTTTAGGGGTGAGCATGTGGACAGCTCTTTGTACACATCATGAAGAGAGCATTTGGGTGTAAGACATTACTATCGAGACTGCAGAAAGCTTAATGTGCCCAGTTTACAGTGGTGCCCTCCCTTTGTTGGCACTTCCACCTTGGTTTTGTGGGGCCTAGGAAGGGGAATGAATGTTCATCACACCCCAAAGATCATGCTGAATTTGCTGGTGCTGGCTCTGTCACCTTTCTGCTCCAGAGTCTACTTGTTCTCTGCAGATCCTCGTGCCAGAGAATCTGCGTGTCCTTTTCTATCTCCGCCCTCCCCCGCTCCTTCGTTTTCAATATGTAGTGGCGAAGAGGAAGTATAACATGATTTTAGGGCTTGCATTTCAATTCCACTGCACTTTTATGGGACGAGCTGAGTCTCAGCACTGGGAGTTATTAGGTTAGTATCTAAAATGGATTCGGCACGATGGGTCTTATTATTTAAAATGAATTAGACAGACCCCTCCCACCTGCATCTTCTCCCTGGGGATAAGTGGATTGAGGCGAGTCCCCCAGAGACTAGTTTAAGGAATCCTGGTGCCCTGATTAGTTTTGTTCTTTCAGCTTAATTGTAGAGCTTCCTTTCTCCCCACTGATAGCCGAAGTGGCTCTGTCCTGTCTGCCTCTCCACTCCCTTTTGCATTAGGACAAGATTGTCACAATACAGCCTTGTGAATCAATTTTCTTTCTGTGCTGATGAAAGTGTAATTCATTCTTAATCAAGCAGCCTTGCTGCTGCAGGCTTCGTGCTGGAATACATTTAGTTACCCTCCTGTCACTCTGGGAAATGGTTCCCCAAAAGGCCATCTACCATCTTGCAATGGGTTTTCCATCAGGGGGCACACTTGGAGTCAGTGTTGGAAGAACCCTAATAGTTAGAATCCAGTATCCTAGGCCATCAGATGGCAACACTTCTAGACTGTTGTCTGCAAGCCCTGGAGCTGTTGCACAGGAGCATTTTGATGGCGTTCATGTCTTACGGTGAACAGGAGACAGCTTTGTCCACAGATCCATGTAGAGAGAGGTGAGAGGAAACCAGCTGTCCATTTTGAAGGTGGGAAAAGTCAGTCTTTTGTTGTTTTTGTTTGAGACAGGGTGGCCTCAGACTCAAAGATCTTTCTGTCTCTGCCTTTCTGGTGCTGGTATTTAAAGGTTAGCACCAGCATATCTGGCCAATCTATTTTTTTTTTTTCCTTATATTTAGTGGATTCGCAGTGATGGGACTTGAACATGCTAGACAAGTGCTTTACCACTAACCCAGCCCCAATCTTTTTTTTTTTTTTTTTCAGGACAGTGTCTGCATTACCCAGGCTAACCTTGAACTTACTATTTAGAATGCACTGTCTCAGCCTCCTGAATGCTAGAATTACAGGCATGTGCCAATGTGCCTGCCTTAGCTTCTTGTCCTTTGTTCATTTGTTTGGGTTTGGTTTGATTTATTTGGTATTTGAAGTAGGGTCTTGCTGTGTAGTTTTGGCTGGCCTGGTACTCTGTAGGCCAGCCTGGCCTCAAGCCTGACGTAATATGCCTGTCTCTACCTCCCAAGTGCTGGTAATACAGGTGTGCATGCCTATCCTTTTATGGAGTCAGATGTATCTCCCAAATCCAGACTTGTTTAGATTTGATGGTTTGTCCATTTTTGTCATTTAACGAAGTTTGGGGAGCAGAGGGGGCCTCGCTTTGCTAAGTGGCTCCATCCTCCCTTTCTTCAGTCTGGTCATTTGTGGATAGGAGGGAAAGGGTTCTTCCAGGAGCTGTCTATATATATTGAAGTGAGAAGGGAAGATCAGAGGCCCATATGATTAAAACAAAGCCACATAGATCTGCTGCAGAGAAAGAAAAGGAAGTTGGTCTCTTCAAATTGGAATTGGATTAGTGACAGACTCGAACAGCCGGTTCAGTCAAGAGAGAAGTTAATTCCTCCTGTATTATTCACAGGGCTCATTCTAATCAGATGTGAAGAGACATCTGGAAGAGAGCAGCAGGTCAGCCTAGTGCCTAGTGAGGAGGCTGCTTGTTGTTTTAGTCATCTTTAGGGAGGGAGCTGGCACGAGCACATTGGGTTGGGCACTTTAAGTAGGTTCCTCGTGGTTTCTAGCCTTCCCAAAGGAGCAAGGCCTGATTGCCCAGATGCCTGTGTTGACCTTGTCTGGATCCAGTGTGAGTTTTGAAGGTCTCTGCACAGCAGAGTGGTCACTAGTCAGCATGAGCTCAGCTAGTTTGTTCATAGATTCAAGGAGGGACACCAGACCTAGGCAGGCCCCAGAATTGACCCAGCATGGAACATGGGACTGGGTGGCATATCCATATCATAAGCATTCCAGTCTCCCTGTGTGATGAAATACAGGGCTCTCCTTGTCCAGTCTGGTCTCCCAGGTATCTTAGTGGTATGAGCCACATTAAAGGGGTCTGCCTCCACAGCCACAGGGAACATATTTAACTCTGGGACACTACACCCCACATTCAAATGATGCATCTCCACATCTAAAAGCACACGTGAATGCTTTATTTGGGATTCTACACCCCACATATAAGGGATCCACTTCCATGGCCAAAGAATACACATGAATGCTATGGCCCCATAGTGACTGGGGTTTTTGGTTGGATGATTTTTCAAGACAGGGTTTCTCTGTACAGCCCTGGCTGTCCTGGTGGGAACTCAACTCTGTAGAACAGACTGGCCTCAAACTCAGGGATCTGCCTGACTCTGCCTCCCAAGTGCTGAGATCAAAGGTGTGTGCTCCCATCCCCCACACCTTCAGCTGAGGCTGGAATCTTAGTGGAATTGGTTCCATAGCACTCTCTGTATCTTACAGAGGTATTGCTGTGCTGTGTGCAGAGATCCAGTCCCGTCATGGGCAACAGGACAGCCCAGGTGTTCTTGTAGGCTCGTGGATATGAGACTCTCATAAGAAACCCAGGAATTTTGACTGGTATTATGAAGAGCTCACCGTGTTCCACTTTTTCTGAGGCTGGGCGCCTCCTGCTTGAAGCTCTAAGTATGGAAACCAGCCTTCTGGAAGGATCCTTGCCTATATCAGAGACAGCTGGTGGAAATAGATCTGGTGGGTCAGCTTGCTCACAGTGCCTAGCTAGGAGCACAGTCAACAGAAACAAGTGGCAGTGCCCATGACAAGAGCTTCTTGGGCTCTGGAATGCCTCCTTCATGGGGCTCAGCAGGTGCCTTGAGTGCATACTAAAAAAAGAGGCTCAAGGCTTCTCCCTGAATACCCTTGAATCACTGTCTGCCTCCCTCCTGCATGAGCTCTGCCCTCCAGTCCTGCCGGAAGGAGGGCATTTGATGTCTTAAGATAAAGGATACTGCTGAGGGAGCAGTCAGAGGTGGCCACTGGAAGCATTCCAGCAGTGGGAAGTGAGCACACACTATAAATTCCTCAGACTTTGGGTTTCCTGATGGAATTAGAAGTGCCAAGAACTGCATGGTAAGGGCTGAAGGTGGGGTAGTCTGTCAGGCCTCCCTTTAAACCGGGTGGTGACCAATAGGAGGCTCTCAGCTGCCCTATACAGTGGACTTATGAGCCTTGAGACCCTTGAAATGCCACTCTTCCTGCATGATCTCATAGTGTTGGCTGTGCTCTCTGCCTGAACTTCCTCTGCACTGACAGACCCCGTTCTGATGAGAGAAGTCATCTTGCCCTGCAGTGCAGCACTGGCGGGATTCTGGGAGGAGCATCTTCCCTCCAAGAGTGCTTTGCACCCTAGCAAGCTCATGCTTGAGTACCTGGAATCAGATGCTGCCAAAGCCCTCCCCAAGCACCTTGAGGGGACAGCAGCATGCTTGGGTAGTGGATCCAGGAATTCTTGGAGCCAACACTGTTAAACAGGCAAGAGACTTTCAGAGGCCCCCACTTCCCGGGCGTCCTGCCTGGGGAAGTAGCCAGGCCTCTCAGGGCAGTGCCTATCCTGACTCAGAGGCTGGCACAGTGCATGGCCCTTCTGCCTGAATCTGACCTACCCAGGACATGCTCTGCTTCCCCTATGTGGGGTTTAATGCCACCAAAAGGGTCCTCAGCATGAACCAAGTAGGTACTGAGCATTTTCTTTGCCACCCTGTGAGAAAGTGCTTTATCACCCTGTGTTACAGTGGTGCTAACTGTAGCGCTGTGCTAACATTTCACTGAAAGTGGCTATGGGTATTTCCTGCCCTGCCAAGAAACCCTTATCCCAAGAAACCTCCTGGGGTTGTCCCAGAATTGTGGGACACCTTTTGATTCCAGTCCTTCCCAGAGAGGATTTTTGTCCTAGTTCTCTGGCACCATCTTCTCTTTTACTGTCCTGGTCCCCATTATCACAAGGCACACCCCAACTGGCCCCTCTCTGCTGGCACTGCAGCAGAGACCCAGCCAAATGCAGTTCCCGTCTGGAGGGTGTTTGCCTCAGCAAAGAAAAGCTCTCCATTCCTGGCAGAACCAGGCTTCCATGGAGCTTCTGGAATCGGTTCTGCTGAAGAAAACAGCTCAGATGCCTCCTTGCATTCAGCTTGTTAGTCGGGAACTTCAAGGCCAAAAGATTTGGCAGGATTTAAAGAGTCGGCTCTCAAGCTGTCTCGTTTTGAGCACACTAATGCTGCCTGTCTTTTGATGGTAAAGTGGGTTCACAGTCTCCCTCTCCTGCCCTTTGTAGAGCTTTGGTAAGTACTGCAGACCCTTCGGAATCAGAAACTACCGAAGGACCAGACCGGCTAGCCTGTCCCATTGCTTTCCCTCAGAGGAGTGATGTTCAGAGATGGCCACACAGTGAGCTAGGATGGAAACAGTCAGCATCATTCTCCCATTGAGCTACACTTGTGCCCCTTTCTTATTTGATCCACTCAATAAACACAATCTATTCTCACACTCAGAGCCAAGCACTAAGGTGAACGTTTTGGGGGATGAAGATGGACAGTGTGCAGTTGCTGACACACGCTCTTTTCTGGGAAGGCCTGGGGCTGCATCAAGAACATATAATCTTGCCCCAAGGGTGCCAGTTCAGCAACAGCTTGAAATGGGTGCCTATGCCATATGCTTCTGTCTGAGGAGAGGCTGGGAGGCAGCCCAAGTCAGGGACTTAGGCATATCTGCCTCTGCTCCCTTCTCCATTTTCCCACCCAGACCTCCTTTCTCCTGAGATGTGTCAGGTACTGCCCAGTACCCTCTCCTGCCTGAGTCTGTCATGCATAGAAGAGACAGCTTCCAGGCCATGTGCGAGTCTGCTTTGGAGTCACCCAGAGTAGGACCAGAGAGAGCAAACTTCCCATCTGATCCAGGCCATGCTGCATTGCCCTAGCTGTAAGAACTGTGAGGCTTGTGATGCCAAACCTGGGTCTCAGCCCAGAGAGCTGATACAGTACAGAGCCCAGTGGGATTTGCCGTTTGAGAGCCAAAAGAAACAGGGGAGCCACAGACTTGACTCCCTCTGGGCAAAGGCTACGTGATAGACGTGTTTCTGCTGACATGCATCTGTCTGCCAGCCATCCTTTCTGGCATGTCACCAGTCATTTTGCATTTGAATCCTGGGATAAATCTGGACCCTTATCTGGGCTTGACCACCAGTATCTTGAACATCTATTATATGGGTTTCTCTGTCACTCCAAGCCACCATTGAGGTCATTCCCTGCATCAAGACGGGCTGTGCTGTGAGACCCCATGCCCTTTCAGCTTCTTCTCTTCTTTCTACAGCTCACTCTGCAGAGCGCCAAGTCCCGAGTGGCCTTCTTTGAAGAACTCTAGGTAACCCGACCACCTCCTGCCACATCTGCTGCTCTTGACACCGACAGGATGGGCCTGACCCCAAAGGAGCCATCAGTTCTCTATCTCTCTAAGAAATATTTGTTCTGCATGGGCTGCCATCCTTCCTGCACCCCAGGCACTGTGGTGTGTTTCTGTGCATGCTGCTGACTTTGGTTTGGGAAGCAGATATGAATCCAGTGTGGAGGCTGTCTGAAATCTACCATGCTGGTGCTCCCCAATCCCCGACTGGGTGCTGGGATGGGCCTTTCATCATAGTAAGGACCTGGCACAGCGTAGAAGCATGGACTGGCTTAGCTCAGGACCAGCAATGATGGCTCCCTAGCCAGGCTCACCTGAGGCAGTGTTGTAGCTGTCTGACTGGCAGAAAACAGGTAGGACAGCTGTGGCCAGGAAGAGGCTTAAGATAAAAGCTGCTAGGAGACAGTGCACATGAGTCCCTTCAGTCTTAGCCACCTGCCTGTGGTGGGCCAGGAGCTTCCTGGTCACATTCCCATGAGTGCCTGGGAACCCAGCTGTGACCAGGACTTCCATCCATCTCCTCCCACTCAGCACTTGAAACTCCAGAGCCCTGCTGCCCATCCATCCTCTTCTAGTTCTCTCCAGTACCTAGGCCCCTCTGTCATTGTCCTTGTCTTCCCTGGGGGGCTCAGCAGTGTCCTTTTTTTGTCCCTCCTTTCCAAAGCCCGACATGGGTATCAGGCCACCCACAGTCAGTCACACAGGCTAACACTACTGATTACCTCCATGCTGGGCAAATGCATTCCACGTGGCTTGCACACTCCATGGGTTGGGCCAATCAGATCCTGTTAAGTCCTAACAGCAGGTGATAAACCTCAATCCACAAACAGATGTATTAAGACAACTGAGCTGAGGGGCTTAGCAATGGAATGTTCCACAGTACAGTTTGTTTTTGAGAACCTGAAGAACACTGCCTTGTTCCCACCAGCTGGCTGTTACTAGGCCACATTGCCATAAGCAGCCTCCCAAGTGTCACCTCAGCATCTTTGGACACCTGGGATAGGACTCTAGTCTGGAACCTAAGGCTGAGCAGTCCTCTGGACTAGACACCCCAGTTTTTGCCAAGTTTTCTCTGGCCCGAAACTTCTCTCTGATTTCCTTCCTCTCTGTATATTTGATCTAACAATGGCTGTGTGACACAGAACAATGATGCTTACTGATTTATAAACATTACGCCAGGCCTTGTTTTTTTAACTTATGCTTTATATTTCAAATTTGGGAAATGTCAAGCAGCATAACCATGTGGGAGCCCTGGTATTTGAGGAGTGGTGGGTGTAACCATGTCTTGGAAGGTGGGACCCAAACTCCACTCAGTCAAGGAAGAGGATTGAGGCCCCAGAATGTCTCCAGCCTGCTTTTGAGTCTGTAGCCGGGTTCTTTCCCGGAGACAATTTTAGAGTCAAAGATGTCTGAAGTCCAAAGTGAGCTCCAACCCTGGCTATTTCTAGTTTCAGTGGTTCTTGCAATATGGACAGGGGTACCCTGATAATGAAACAGTAAGTCACTCTCAGTGCAGGACACTGAGGTCTTGCTGGTGGCCTGTGGCTGGTCATATGCCCTGAGGTAATACCTGAGCCACCACAGCACTCTGACGGGAGGTCACTGCCAAGCCTCGCTAGACAACACCAGTGGGCTTACATAACACTATACCAGTTACTGCTTTATCATCTTTTAGACAGGTTTCTCATACTTCCAAAAAGCCCAGAGGCTGACACCAGCAACAGTAACCAACTGTTCTTGCCAACAGGGCCAGAGCCTCAAAGCCCCTAGTGTAAGCAGCCTTTACAAAGGACCCAGCCTCTCCTAGGTGCCTTGAGGCCAAGCCAGTGCCCATGGGTTTCCATTCCTCTGTTCTATTATCAAACAGCTCTTCCTTTGAGGCTCAAGTTACTCCTGTCAGGGCCAGAACATGAAGCTGTTTTTTGTTTGGGGTTGGGGTGATTATAATTTAAATGATTGTTTTAATAAAAACTCTAAGCTGCTATAGTCTGTCATTGCTATCTTTTTTTGAGCTTTATTATTTTTTGTATATTTCGTATGCATGCGTACTGTGGACACGCCTGTTGCCTGCAGAAGTCAGAAGAAGATGTCAGATCTGGAACCGGACTTTCAGATGGTTGTGTCTTACCAAAACAATGGAGCTGTATCCCCAGTCCTCCATTTGTATTAGATGGCATAGATTGCTAGTTCTAACATCTAGAAGTAGCCTGGTTTCCTGAACAGTCAAATGAGGGAAACCACTCTGTAAACAGGTCATTTTAGGCCGTTGAAGTCAGTATTTTTACCTGACTTTCAAAAAACACTCCAATAGCCCAGAGTGCTCCCTGACAGTACTGCCTGGTACTTTGGTTGTTCTGAAACGCCGTGTGGTCCAGGCTAGCCCATCTCCTGTCCCCGGTGCTGGATGGCAGGCGTGCACCACTGCCTGCCATGCTCTGCCTTGCGTCTTGCTGTGGACTCTGCACTGTGTTTTTATTCTTGCCTGTGGCATCGGTAGCAGTTAGATCCTGATGCTTCCTTGTGGCATTCGAGTCCTAGTCCCATGCTGTCCACTGCTGTCATTGTGGCCTCCCTCCAGTACTTCCTCCTCTGCCTTGGGCTTCTTGAGTAGGGAGCACCTGGCAGCTGTCCCACTGGACTGTGTGCCCCACAAGCCTTCATGGGGAGAATCAGATTGGGAGTCACCCACATGTAATGAGAGCTGGGAGCCCAAGTCTAGAAGGGGAGAAGGTACCGGCAGAAAATTGCTACAGCCTTGTCTGATCTAATCCCTTGCAGTCCAGAGAAGAGAAAGTCAACTGCCTTCACTCCTGTCTCCCTACAGACAGCCCAGACATCCTCTCAGTGAGAGGGCTCTCCCGCCCCTCCCTGCCATGTGGGGCTCCCTGGCAGCCTGTCATTACTGCATTATGACAGGATCCTGAGGCTGCAGTCCCAGCCCTGTAGGGAGAAAGCTTCTTCTGCCATCAATGTAGTGGCAGGGCAGTGGGAGCAAATTATGGGAGCGTTTATCAGCACAGCAAGGTCTCTGTCTGACTCAGAGAGGATTCCTGCTGCTCCTCTCCTGTTTCCCCCGGATGCCCATTTCTCATTGGAATAGTGACCCCAGAATAGCACCTGGCCTGCTGCTGCTGGGTAGACTTCAGGGCTGCCTGAGAACCCTGAGGTAGGAGCCAGCCTACACTTATCAGCTCCGCCCAGCCAGAGCACTGCCCTTACCTGGGCCAGGGTCACTTCTGTAAAAGTGGTTGGCAATGATTCTTTTAGAGGCACCTGGGGAGGTGAAGAATGGAAACAGAACCCTAAAGCCATGAGAGGGCTCAGTGGATAAAGGCACTCGCTTTAAAATTCCGTCCCACGCCCCAAGAGGTGGTAGGTAGAAGGAGCCCACTCCCATAAGTTGTTCTCTGCTCTCTACCCAAGCATCACAGCCTGAGCATGCCAGCCCCCGATAAATGTGCAATAAAGAAAAATTTAAGGTATTCCGAAACAAAAAAGTTTAAGTATTTCAATTTCCCAGGAAAATGTACAGGCTTGTAACCGTGGCAACTACACGAAGAAACAATGCTTTTGTTCATGTTTTCAAACAGGCTCTCCCTCTATTCCGGGGTGGCCTTGAACTCTAGAAATTCCTGCTGCCTCACCTCCCAAGTGCTGAGATAGCAGATTATCATTGGAATCTGGATTGCTTTGTTTTGTTTGCTGAGATAGTTTTCTCTATGTAGCTTCTGTTGTCCTGAACTTACTCTGTAGATCAAGCTCACAGAGATCCCCCTGCCTCTGCCTCCCAGGTGCTAGGATTAAAGGCGTGCACCATCATTGCCGGGCTGAGATCTTCCTTTATCCCAGGGACAAATCTGGCAGAAGAGCTCAAAGCCCTTCACTCCCAACCCAGAAGGCCTGGAGTCCCACACCTGCTCAGCCACTTACTAGCTATTAAAACCTCGGCAAGAACCTAGCTTTGAGTTCTGGTGCTGTCCATGGGACTTGTAACAGTTTATGGAGATGCATGATGCCCAGAGGCTCTAAGCACAGGACCTAGATGTGGTCACTCCATGGTGCCTTCTGGAGAGCTGAGGCAGGAGGAAGCAGAGAAAAGAGGCAGGATGACCCTGAGGGAGCCTACCCACTGCCCCGTGTGGGCCCCACCCCACCCACCTGCACCCTGAGCTTAATGACCTTGCATCTGGCCTGTTTGTCCTCGATGTTTGCCCAGTGCCAGCCGCAGAGCCCACAAGATGATAGATAGCCCGGACCGGGGCTGCCTGAGAAGGATGTTACTCTACCACATTAACGCTCTTCACTTGGGTCAATAATTTACTGGAGGCTCAGGACAGAAGAGGCTCTGGATGGACTGTGCTCAGCTCTGCAGATGGGGCTCTCAACCCTGTCCATGGCACCTAGGTTGAAAGAAGCATGCAGCAGACACTGGAAGGGGTGGCAGTGACCTAATTTTCTCTTATTGGGCATAAGGGAATCGTCTCCACAGAGCCTTGCCCATTTCCAATATAAATAATGTAATTCTTCCCCCTCCCCCATTGGGGAGGAAGGGGCAGCCTTTGATCTGAAGGAATTAAATCAGTAAACAAAAGCAGAGGCTGTGGAGGTGTCTTGTGACAGGTACCTGCTGTGCCATCTACCCTCAGAGTCAAATTCACATGGACACCAGGTCAGCACAGATTGGCTGGCTCCAAGTTTCTCTTTAGCTGAATCCAGGTAACACCCTCTGGGATTCCTGACTCTCCCCTCTGGGAGCTACAACGTTGAATGGGGCCACCCCACCCTTTGCTCTTCAGACGTTTCAGTGGAGTGACGCTCTAGGAAGCCCGCACGAAAGGCTTGACTGCTTGGTGTACGGCTTAGTCCAGGCCTGAGGCCACAGAAGGGCTGCAGGCTGGGAGGAAAGGCTGATATAGAGAAAAAGCCCCAGGAAGCTGCTGCAGGCTGGGCTCTGGTCTCTGCAGCTCTCTGCTTTAGACTTGAGTAAATCTTGTCTCCTGTCTGGCCTCCTGACCCTTGACTGTACACAGTCAACTTTGCACAAGAACTCTGGGGTCCCCTAACATTCAGTTCCACAGACTGATTCTCCTGGGTGCTGTCGGAAGAGTGTCACCATTTGGGGAACTAAAAAAATAAAGGAGATAGACTAGACTAGAATACCCATCTCACCCCAGTGTCTCTCCTAGCCCTGCACTCTTTCGGCACAGCTTGGGCAGGGGGCATTAGTGGTCGTCCAGATCAGTGGAGGCTCCAAGGCAGAAGCTTGGCATTGCCACTGCAGACTTTCCCAGTGTCCTGCCTCTTGAATCCCAGCTCCTGTCAGTCAGGACAGAGGATGGGGGTGGCAGGAGCTGAGCTTCAGCCAGGCCTGCTATGACACTCGCTCTGCTTTGAAATCCATGGGGGACCACGCCCGATCCCCCTCCTCCCTCCTCCCGGCCTTCAGCTCCTAGGCTGAGATCCCCAGTTCCCTAGGCTGAATCTATTAAGTCCTTCATATTAACCAGCGAAGGGGGAAACAGTCCTCTTTCATCTTAAGCGAATGAATTTGCATTAACACCTGGGGAGTTGTGTTTGCCTTGAGAAAGCCCATTGCTATTCTGGGCTGCACACTACAGCTCGGAGTTAGTTGCAGCGGTCTATTCTTTTACTAACACACCTTTTCTCTCCTCCCTCCTCTTTTCCCATGGAAGGGGGTGAGTGGCAGGGGATCCCAGGGTTCCCCATTCCACGGGGGAAGGTCCCTGGATGCCAAGAATGACAGGCAGGGAGCAGTTCCCGGTGGAGCTGTGTCTTCCTGGGGGAGACAGCTGAGCACAGCCCTCTCTCTGAGATCCTGGTGCAGCTTTACCAGTAACATTCAGCAGGTTCTGGATAGTCGGGGTGCCTTAAGGAGAAATTGAGAAGGGAAAGGAAGAGAGTTGGGATGGGGGGTGGTAGGGAGGGTGCTCACTGGTCTGAGCCCTCCAGAAAGGTCTCCATGTGGAAGTTACAGCTTTCTTGAGGGATCAGACTGGCTATTGAATGTCAGCCCCAAGGCTACTGCTTCTGGCATATGCGTAAGAAATGTTGGGTCTGGGACAGGTATGAGTTGGGCAGAGCTTTGCAGGTTTTAAACTTGGTGACTGGTTTTCAAGAAAAGAAAGGGGGTACAGTGAGGAGTGAACCCCCTTTTTAACAAATTTTAAATTTTTTATTTTGTTTTTTTGTTTGTTTGGGGTGTTTTTTTTTTTTGTTTGTTTGTTTTTTTTGTTTTTGAGACAAGGTTTCTTTGAGTAGCCCTGGCTGTCCTGGAACTTGCTCTGTAGACTAGGCTGGCCTGGAACTCACGAGGATCCAACTGCCTCTGCTGAGACTAAAGGCATGCACCGCCAGCAGCCAGCAGTCTCCCCTCTACTTTTATCTGAGATGGGTTGTCTTGTGCCTCCAGATCTTCAGGGAGCCCCATTTGCCCCTGCAGCTTCCCTAACCAGGTTAAGCCAATGAGCCATGGAAAAGCAACATCCCGACTTCAGAGCAAACTTCACAATCCCCCAAGATAAGGACCAGAAGGCTGATCTGGGATTTACTGGAGTAGGGACCGGGTGGAAGGCTAGAATCCACAAGGACCATGTGAGGATGGCCTGGCCCACAGAGCTGTCCACATCTGAGTCACGTCTGAGCTCACTACAGGGGCTTCCTGGGGCCACCAGGGGCTTCCTGGTTCCAAGCCAAGCCTGCTATGTGAGAACATAAGACCTGAGGCCTGCTGCCGTGCCACTTAGATGGGAGCTATTCTCTCCTTGGATCGTTACCAAAAGTAACAGCGAAAGGTAGGAAGGTGTGACCCCAGAGAGCTCCACGTGGCTCTGCTTCCCTTTCAGGAGCCCTGGGCAGCTGGGGCCCCTTTGAAACCTCCACAAGGTGAAGAAAGAGACAAATGTGGTCAACGGAGAACCAGCTTAGAGCTTGACTTGTGGGCTCAGGATTATGGCTGATGCTTGAGAGTAATAGAGGATGCAGCCACTCTGTCCACAGGGACCCTGGCCTTCCATCCCAATTCCCAAGGCATCCTCAGCCCCTGCTGGCAGTGGGCCACCCCCGTCGTCCGCAGCTGGGCCATTGCCAGGCATGTCTGCTGCTCTCCAGTGACATTTACCAGCTGAGAAGTGGCCACCCAGACGTGAAATCAGTGTGGCCTGGAGCTAACTCACTTCATTAGAGTCTCTCTGCTCTGCTGGCTGAACAGCACAGCCCCTCCCAGGGCTCCCACAGCTCCTCGCCACCCAGTTGCCACCAGAGCCTCCTCCCCATTCAAGCACAGTACCTGTGTTCACAGGTCAGGACCAGTGTCTCCTAGACACCTGGTCTGATGAGGCCTGAGGCATGTCAGCGTAATGACAATAGCAGCCTGTGGCACTTTTAAACTTTTTTGGGGGGAGGGGCTAGTATCTCATATATCCCAGGCTGATGACAAGGGGACGACCTCAAAATCCTCATCTCATCTCTGCCTCTACTGTGCCAGGATTACAGAGTCACACCGTTCCATGCTTGAAACATCATCATCATTATTATTATTATCGTTATTATCAGTGTGTGTATGTCTGTGTGTGTGTGTGTGTGTGTGTGTGTGAGAGAGAGAGAGAGAGAGATATGCAAGGGCGTGCCCATCCATGGTATATGTGGGTTCTGAGAATCAAACACATTATCAAGCATACATAGCAAGCACTTTTACCCACTCCCTTGCTGCCTGCCTCTGCACTATGACAGGGTCTCTCTATATAGCCCTGGCTGTCTTAGAACTCACTATGTAAACCAGGCTGGCCTTGAACTCACAGAGATCTGCCAGCCTCTGCCTTCCAATGCTAGGCTCATGGTCATGTGTCACCACCCTAAGCAGCGTCTCTACTCTGCAGCAGGCCTTGACCCTCACAGCAGCCCCCGGAGCAGCCTGGACACTATGAACACCACAGCCCGCTGAGATGCAGCAATGCCTGCTTAGGTCCTCGCATGAAGCATCATGGGAGACCCCAGAAGGGCCAATTTGTGTTCTGCTCATTTGTGTGATAGGGTAGAGAAAAGGCTCAGGGCCTGTATGGCTTCTCGTGGCTGAGCTTTGAGCCTTACCACCTCCCATACCTGGGTTCATACTGTCCTTAGCCTCACAGGAAAACCGCTCTATCCCCAGGAGTCCTTTCCCTGACCTACCCAACAATCCTCAGCAGGGTGGGACAAGGTCAGGATGACCTGCACTGTCCATCGGATGGAGGGACAGTCCCAGTCCTGCCCCACCTCTGCAGCAGGGGAATGGAACACAGTTGTAAGGCCAAATGTAGCTCTCCTCTCTAGCTGCAGGATCACCCGAAAGTCCTGTCCTCTCTTTGGGCTTGGGTTTGCTCATCTGGAAACAAGAACCATCAATGTCTTCCATGGTTGAACAAATGAAATAAGGGCCATGAAGCAGGCAGTGACTCCTGGTGCTGAGCAATGCCCATGACTGCCAGGGGGCACCCGTAACCGCCAGGGACCTGCTGCCTTACCCAGCCCCTTTGCCCAGGTGGAGCACACATTGGGAGAATGGTATCTATTGGCTGGGTGAGTCCTGCCTGACGGAATGATCTCGGGCTGGAGCCTCATTCAGCAGGTGAGACACAGGCTCAGAGAGGATCCTTTCCATAACCAGAAGGCAACCAGAAGGCCGGCGAAGAGACAAGAGTTTTCATGAAAATAGGCATGGGCACTGGGAGAGGCCACAGCATCATGTTCCCCCAGGCCAGCTGGTCAGCCAGCTGAGCTGTGATCACCAAGGGCCTGGTCAACATACTGACCCTCCCCCAGCCTCCCTGACAGGAAAGGCATTCATCATCTCCTTCCCCCTAGTGGCCTACACAATTAGTCCTGCCTGGTTCCACTGCCTGCGCTGGAAGACACCTCTTCCTCCTCTAGCCTGGAGTCATGACCTAGCCTGAGCACAGTCTGTAATCTTATCTTCAGAGACTCCCTGAGGGTCAGACAAGTCTGTCTTGGACCTGTCATTCAAATACTCATTGGTCCGACCCTAAATTTCCTCTAGGTCTCAGTTTCCCCTTTATGCCGAAATCCTGAGTGCCTGTTCACCTCCTACAGGGGACAGCATGATGGATGGGATCCCACAAGGGGCTGGATAGACACGCCCACACGCCTGCCACCTACTGTGGGTGATGAATCTTCTCTTCCCCCTCCCCCTCAGGGGCTCAGCTCCATCTGGTCAGGCACAGTGCCAGGCTGATGGATGGGCTGCCCACCAGGCCACCCTCATTGCCACTGCCACCTGCACTCACCGAGCTACACTGGGGCATAGGAGATGGGGCAGGAGGGCAGGCCTGCAGCTGCCCATTCAATCATTCAACAAACACATACTTGTCCAGGACCTACTGTGTGCTGGAACACAGTACTAAGCCTAACCAAGGAGGACATCAGCTGTCACCTCTCCCACGGTGACTAAAGTGGCCAGGAGACAGAGGTGCCTATGAAAGCCTTTCTGACCTCAGGAGGTGATGAGAAGTCCTTGGGGTGAGACAGGAAGTGACAAGAATGAGAGTGTGCTGGTGAGAAGGGGCGGAGCTCAGGACTGGAATCAACCTCGGTCCTGCCAGGAACTCTACCAGTCCTGTTCTAGAGATGCAACAGGCTTGGAAACGGAAAAGGACTTGCCCAAGGTCACAGCTATGCAGAATTGGACTGGAAATGAACGCTCTTAGTTCCTCAGGCCCCTAAGTTCCAGCCTCATCTGCCTCAGCCTAGACAGACTCGAGCGTCAGGACAGCCCCCACCAGTCCAGCACCTTGTCACTTGTGGAAACAGCTGCCCTCCTCGTGCCACCACTGACAGGAGCCAGGCAAGAAATATCACATCATTAAAATGACAAATCCCTTCACTAACTGAACCAGAAGGCCTGCCGCCCAGCCTCACATCCCTTAGCCCCCTCGTCCCCCGCCCCACACTCATCTCCTCTCCCAGATGTCAGTCCAGCAGGAGAGCCTGCGCAGGGTGCAGCCTGAGGTGCTCATGACCATCGCTCTGTCCCTGAGGTGACCTTGGGTCCCCAGCCCTGACTCATGGAAGGAAGTGGTATTTAAGACCTCTGTGTAACAAGAAGCCAGGAGGGACTGGGGTGCCATTCCACAAGTGAGAAAGCAGGCCCTGGAAAGGGAAGCCTCCAAGTAAGGTGTCTCCTCTGCAAAGGTGGTCTCAGGCAGGGGACTCAAGCAACCCTGCCCGACTCTAATGTTAAGCCTTCTTGCAGGGCCCATTCATAGAAACAGTCCTGACTCCTTCCTTGGCTCCTGCAGGTATGTCTGTGCACCACGTCTGCCAGTACCCATGGAGACTAGAAGAGGGTACCAGATCCCCTGGAACTGGAGTGATAGACAGTTGTGAGCCACCATGCGGGTTCTGGGAATTGAACCTGGGTCCTCTGGAGAAGCAGTCCGTGTCCTTCATAGATGAGTCATTTTCCTAGCCCTCATGAGGTTCTAATCTAGTGCGGAGGGCAGAGCAGGGCTCACTTCCCTAGACTCCTACACAGGATCCAAACAACCTGAGCCAGGCTTCTGCCCTCACTTTCCCTATCTGACAACAGGGACTGGTCTTTTCCATCTTGTCTGGGGCTGTTTGAACAGTGCTTAATGCATGTTAAGTGTGGAGGACCCATCCGGATGTGAATGCTGTGTACACACTCACACTAGTACACATGTCCACATGTATCTGCACCTGTTCTACCAACACTGGGGTTCTTGAGATCCAGATGTGAAGTCATTCATGCACATACGCATCTTTGTGTGCACTCTCAAACACAAAGTCGTTCTGTGTCACTTGACTCCATCTGTGTACACCTATGTCACATGTCCACAGCTATTAGAGGTCCCACATAGTGTCCAGAATTCTCTGGGGAGCAGGATAAGGGAGCAGGTGGCAGGAGGCACTGCCTGGCCCCGAAAGCAGCCTGGGTTCCCAGAATGACCCCCCTCCTCATCCCTCTCCAGGCCCTGCCTGCAAGGACACACCGTCCGCCTGATGTCCTGGTCTCCTTGGATGCAGACAGAGCGCAGAGGCGTCTGGCGCATCCCGACTCGGTCACAGCAGCTGCACTGCCCCCAGCCCCCTTCTCTGTACCCAGTGCTGCCCTGATTGTCCCTTATCCCTGCTGAGCAGCAAAGGCAGCTGGAATTTACTACCCAGGGATACGTGAGGAGAGGGCTCCTTTCAAAACCCACCACAAGGGAGTCTCCTAAGGTTTGGTCCTGACCTTGCCAAGTCCTAAGTTTTTTCCCATTTGAAAGATGGGTGGGAGGGTACTAGATGCTACCCAGGCCTGATTCTCCATAGGCCACAGGAGGGGTTCAGACTTGGAGGTGTAGACAAGAAGGCAGAGTCTTAGGGACCAAGACTTGGAGTGTTGAATTGCAGCAGGCCTGAGTCTGGGGGGCGTCTCTCAATGGACAGTCCATGCTGACTCCTCATGGTTGCTTGTTGGCCATTTTATAGATGAGAAATTGAGACCAAAGAATCCCCCCACAACTCTGACTCCCTGCGCTGCCCCACATTGAAGACTAGCACATGGGCACCATGCCCAAGACAGTCCCTGCCTCCCATCTTGCTCTGGGTCATGGAGGTGACGTTCCCGGAATGGTTTCTCAAGAGCCAGGCGCCTGCCTCCTACTGCTCACAGCACCTGGCTCAGAGCCTGCTCCCCGGCACTGTTCATTCATCTGCTGTCTCTTCCTGGCAGGGCAGTGGGTCGTACATCACCTGGCCAGGCTGAAGAAGCCAGACCAGGCAGGTGGGCACGGTGTTGCCGGGCACAGCACTACTCACCGGCACTCACGGGGCATTCAGCTGCTATGGTCCCTTTCTGTAACCTAGGGTATAGTGTCTGCCAAGGAGGAGCCACATCCAGAGTTGGCAGCGTGTGAGGGGAGGTATAAGATGATGGCTGCCCCATTTGGCAGGACAGGATTTTATCTTTGCAGCCCCTACCTCCAGAGTCATTTGATGACACAGGACGCTGGGGCACCACCTTCTGCTTTTTGTTTTGAGGCTGAGGGGTGGGAGCAGGATCAGCCAGGAACAGATGCCAGGCAGGAGCACCTTCTAACCACTGCCCTGTCTCCATCAGACTCTAGCCCTCAACCCCAAGTCCCCTCAACATGACTTCACCTCCCAGAGACACTTCTGCAAGCAGCCTACAGTCCTTCATTCATCCTATTACAGAGGTGAACAAAACACACACCAGACAAGAAAGGTGCGGGTGTGTGCTGTGGGCCACACTATAGATGCTTTTTATTGTCGGGATGAGGACAAGAACCATCGTCTGTCTGTTTGGTTGGTCGATTAGTTTAAAGCAAAGGGAGCCAGAGAAAACCCGTTGGAAAGGTGACTTCTGGGACTGGAAAGATGGCTCAGCAACTAAAGAGACTTGCTGTTCTTCCAGAGGACCCAAGTCTGATTCCCAGTAATTACACATGTAACTCAGATCCATGAGAGCTGATGTCCTCTCTTCTGGCCTCTGAAGGCACCGGCACACTTATGGTGCACATACCCAAACACATATATAAATTCAAAAGTTTAAAAATCTTTGAAAAGGAGTGGGGAAGAAAGAAAAGTGCTATTTGAATTAAGGCTTGAAAGAGTAAGCCGTAAGGATTCTGAGGGGACAGCATTTCAGGCAGGTGACAAGGGCTGCAAAGGCCCCAAGTCTGGGAGTGCCATGAACTCTGTCATGAACAGGTCAGGATCAGGTGAGGCTGCTAGAGGAAGTGAGAGGAAAGAGGTGGCCTTGGGGACACATCGATTCTTCATGGAATAACAGGCTATGGGCAGCTGAGAGCTTGAGGCAGCTGTAGGCTGGGGACCAGTGGGTGGGGCCTGGAGACAGAGGCTCCTTTCTGGGTCTTCCCTGCCCCCCCCTGTTAGTTAACCCAGCAAATATTTGTTGAGTACAGGTTACGTGTGTGTGTGTGTGTGTGTGTGTGTGTGTGTGTGTGTGTGTGTGTTTTCAAAGGAATGTCCCCTTTCTATTCCCCCAAGGCTGTCCCATGAGGCTGGGCCAGGAGCCAGGTCCCCCATAATACCTTGCATACACCCTGGAAGGTCAGCCCTCGTGGTTCACATGCGTGTATGAAAACCGACCACATGTTTGGTATCCAGGGCTGGTCAGCATGTGTCGCACATATGTATGGGAAGTTGGTCATCAAGCATACATAAGGGTGTGTCTTCCACTGGAAACAAGAGAGCAGACATAAGAGCCCTTCCTCTTCTAGAGTCTTCCTTTGGGGGTGAATGGATAGTACACACAGGTCACACCGGCCCTGGGGTCCTTTCCTTCTGTAGCTGGTCCTGTGAACTGGAGGACATAAACGGTGTCCCTCTGCTCCTACAGACCTGGGCTATGGGCTTCGTGGGGACCCCTCAAGTGGCCCTTTGCAAGAATCCTTGCCTCCCAACATGATGGGCAAAGCCATGGCCAGCCCCCACCCCTACTCAGACACCTAGGGCCACACCCCAGCATGGAAAAAGAGCACTGACCCAGCTATGGCCTGGTAAGAAGGGCTGTCTGCCATGCCCTGCCCCCAGCCCCACACGCCCCCCTCCAGTTCACCCTGACCCCCTACAGCTTCTCTAATTACGCAGCCATAAAGCACAAATCTCTAACGATCCAATTAGTAACGCCATTGCTGCCCTGTCCAGGATTAATTACCAGTTAAACTGCAGCTGGTTATCGTCACTTAGGCTCAACATGATGGGGTGCTGTGGGCCGTGAGGGACAGAGACCTGGCTTGGCTCTGGAAGTATTTTACCCAACACCTCCAATGCCTCCATCTAGCCTAGTCCCCTAACCCCAGGATTATAACCTAACATCGCACAGATCTGGTGGTGGCCGGGGCCGAGGGACCCTAAGCCCAGCCTCTCGTGAGGCCATGCTCCTACCGTCAGGTCTCCTGCACTCACAGACTGATCAAATCGTTTCTCTTTTACATGCTGGGCTGATGCCAAGCTACTTTCTGTAACCAGGCCATGGCTTCCCGTCTCCATCTTGACCCCACTGCTTCTGTTCTGACGCCCTTTGACCTCTTTCTCTGCCCTCAGGTTTGCATCTGTCTCCTTCCCAGGGGACAGAGGTGTCCATTTAGGGCCCTTGGTGCTTTGTGTGAAAGCAAGAGATGTCTGCACACAGAAGCAGAGTCCAGGAACTTGCTGGCCACTTCCTCTGGGCAGAGAGCCCTATCCCTGGAGGTATGCAGACTGCATCCAGCCATTTGGAGGCAGGTCTACCTGAGGTCCCTGACACAGAAGACTGCCCAGGAGATATTTATGCTGTCCGAGACCCCAGGATCAATCCCTTCATATCTTATTCTTTCTGGGAAAGGGGGAGGTACCCAGACTCTTAGTGCTCCAATGGCTGACCGACCTGTAGATGCTGGACACCTCTAAGCTGTAGAGCCTCAGCTCGCAGGTCCACGCATCTCAGTGCCAGAATAAGCTTTAGAATGGAAGAGTAGAGGGTCACAGGGTCCTAGTCTTTCTCTGGCCAGAAGAGCTAACTCCACTGACCCATCACCCCCATGGCTGTGGCGCCTGCTTGATCTAACCTGGGCCTTACGACAGTTGGCTGCACTTAGTACATCAGACTGAGACAGGAGTCTGGAAGGTCAGAGCCGTTAGCATCCACCCTGGGCCTTCATCTCTCTACATACAACCATCTCACAGGACAGGGATCCAGAGCAAAAGTCAGGCTCAGGCTGGTGGCACCATGGGTTGCCCTTCCCTCTGTGCAAAGTCCTGATTCCCACGCAGCCTCACAGCCTGTAGACCAATCAGGCCCCAGCCAGAGTCTCCCACTTTTCAGAGGGGAAGACTGAGGCCTGAAGCTGGCAGGGACAGGGTCCCTGCTGTTTTCTAGGCAAGACCCCTCAAACTCTTCTACTTCTGCTTAACCCACTTTCCCCTCCAGCCTTCTTTCTAGGCACTTGTTCTCATCCTAGCTGTCTTTTGGAGGCTCCCGTTTAAAGTTTGCCCAGTGCAAGCAGTGTTTCTCAGGATAAGGGCCTGTGTGCCTGAATGTGTGTCTGTGGGCTAGGTGTCTGTGGTTACTGATGACTAGCCTTGCCCAGAGGGTCAGAAGGGTCTCCTTCTGTGTTTGTGATCACAACCCTCTGTCATTCAGCTTGTTTCCGCATAGCTAGGTGAGGTCTCTCCTAGGTTCTCCGGGAACCAGAGAATAGGCTTAGAAGCTCTAGAGCTAGCGGCAGTGGCATCAGGAATCCTCACCTTCATTACTCAGCAGATCTTCCTGGCAGTCTGTGTGTGTTGGTAGCATGGGCCTATTTCACAAGACGGGAAACTGAGGCCAGGACAGTTGCCACCATCAAACACAAAGCTAGTGAAGCCTGTAGTCACCCTGATCCTGCACCTCTTCTGGGGTCTTTTTCCATATTCAAAGTCATGCTTGGTTCCATCACCTTCAGGAGCCAGGCCCTGAAGGCTCAGAAGGCTGCCCATACAGGACAGGGACAGAGCCAAAGGGGCCCATAGTTTCCAGACTGCACCCTCTCCTGGCCCAGCCTGAGTCTGCAAGCCTATAAATGCCATTACTCATCAACTGAGCGCCTGGACAGTGAATATTATACTCACCTCCAGATACCGTCCCCACTGGGTTCTTTGAACAATTTTGTTCTCTAGCCAAGGAGCAGAGACTCCTCCTCTCCCCAACCTGCGCCTCTCTACTGCATAGCTTCTGTCTTGTCAGGCCTCTTGGCTCTGGCAACACTGTAGTCCATGGCCCAGGCATGAACTTTGTGCCTACCCTCTTCTCAGTTTGTCTTCCTCCGGTCCTCTGGTCCAGACTGTCTAGCTCGGCTAACTCACTATGTTCAGCGCTGGGCCAGCCTAAGCTCTGCTGGGCGCTCTCCCTGGTGCTGAATGTTGGTGTTCAGGAGACCGAGGGTATGGGGAGGGCCGGTCCAGCCAGGGAATGAACTCTCTTGTGTTATCTTGAGAACAGAGCGAGAAGGAAGGACCTTGGTTTTAGGCAGGACAGGAACTCTGCTGGTCTTGGGAGGAAGGGCTCAGTCTCTGGACTTGGTAAACGCCTGTCCCTGAGATCCCCAGGAAGGCCTGGGGCCCAAGCGTCTCCTGGTGGGCACCCAAAGAGTGTTGTGTGATGGCAGTAGCACCTTCCCCAGATGGGGGAGTGACAGACATAATTCACACCTTGGGATGGCACCATCTGCTCCCTTGATGTGCAGAGGAGAGGACAGGACTGCTGTGCGGCAGGGCAGGTGGGTAACTGTCACTCACTGAGTGTTCTTATTCATTTTACAGGTGTTCCTGTCTTCCACCAAAGCCCAGCCCAGCTCCATGCCACACCTGAGGTGTGCAGCCGCAGAACCTGCCTTCTAAAGCTAAGAGTGATCTCTAACCACCTCTATCCACAGCCGACTTCTCCTGCTTGATGAGATAAGAGCCACCATGTTCTTGTCCCCACACATTTGACGTACAGAACCTGACCTGCACTTAATTGTGCTCCCATTTAATAAACAAGTAAGTTAAGGCTCGGGGAGGACACAGCACCAGAGGACGAAGGAGGTTGACTGGTTCCTAGAGGCAGCCGGGATCCCATAGACTAGAAGAAGGGGGAGGGCCAGCATGTCCTAGAGCTTGGCCTGAGGAGTTCCTGCCTCTGCTGTGGGCCCCAACTCTGGGTCCTCCTCGAATGGCTCTGCAACTGGACTTGAGCTGTACAGCTCCATCAGCAGGCTCATTCCTGTCTGTGAGCGGGAACAGGACACCGAGGGGAGGGACCAGGCAGGCTGCGTGCACAGCCCATGTATGTTCTGTGTCCCCAGCCTGTGGGCTAAGCAGGAGAGGTATAGCTGCTAGTATGAGAAACAGTGTTAGCAGGCAGCCCACCGCATCAACATCTAGTGTCCTGGGATGCAGCTGTGCATGGGGGGGGGGGAGAAGAAGGACCAGCTTTGAGTCACTGAAATGTTAAAGATGGCCCAAGAGAGCATGGTAAACTATGATACTGAAGTTATCGTCCCAGAGTGCCCTGCCACTTTGACCTGGAGGATGCCTACCTACTCTGGGAAGTGCCCTGGTCACATGACTGACTGTACAACCTGACCCTTTGGATGCAGACCAAGGTCAAAATCTGGGGGTCAGCCCCTGTATCCGTGGACACCTGTACCTTCAGCAGACTCATAGGGCCTGGTGTGTGAAGGATGCCCAGTTGATTACTTCTTGATTTGTTTTTGCCCCGTTCTTCTTTTGAGATTTCCCTGGCTGGGCAGCAAGACCAGAGGCTCTAGGAAAGCAGAGGGAGCTGCTGCTCTGTGGTAGCTTCCCAAGAACTCTCCAAGAGAGTGTGTTTCCTGTCGGTCTGACAGCAGGTTCCAGCTCTGTCCCTTAGCCCGATAGCAAACTGTCTGGAAAGGCTTAGCAAGTGAGGTGCTTGCAGATCACCCCTCAGTCACCCCACAGCGACACGAGAATCATTAGTTCATATTCCCACGGAGGGATTTTCACGCTAATGGGAAACTCCTAAGAGATTCAGGGAGCATCACTGGGCACCTTCCATGTTCGATCCATTCATCCTCACCTCTGCCTGGGAAGTAACATGGAGGCCCTGAGAGGTTAAGGGGCATGACTAAGATCCCACTGAAACAAGGTGGTAGATTCAAGAGCCCAGGGCTCACTGGGTTGGTGGCAGATTCTTCCTGCATCCCAGCTCTGCTCCATCAGAAATCCTAAGGGAGCACAAGGACCCAGCAGGTCTGAATAGGTAGCAACTGGCCCAGAGGCCTGGAACAGACATTCAGATGACAGCCAGGGTTTGTCTGCTTCTCTACAGGTTTCACAGGCCTATGAGAAATTCAGAGCCATGTTCAAGTGTTAAAGACTCAGGCCTGCGTTGGCCCAGGATGGCTGGGACTGTGTCTCTCAATGAGGCCCCTCTCTCCCAGTCCCAAGACAGGACTATGATTAATCAGCGACAAAAGCAGAAACAAGCAGAAAAATGTAATCAGCTTGGGAAGGGCATGGCCAGGCAGGGCTGTGGCAATCAGCTTTCCTGCTGGGGCCTTTGGCTGATTGGACCCAAGGGGGCAGGGAGATAGTTCAGATGAGGGTTCCGGGAATGAGACTGAGGCCAGCTGAGGCCCACCCAGGCCAGGGGGTCACCAGATCCCATCATTGTACACGGACGCACACATCTGTGCTCGAGTTTGCACGCCACTCGCAGCTCAAGGGCCTTCGCACCTACCCACAGCTGCTTCCGGGCTTATGCCCTTCGTTGCCAGCTCACAGCCTTGGCACATGTAGGTGGCCATGCACAGTTCAAACACTCACTCATCTGCATGTGGCTTTGAAAACGCATGTACACAGAGTCCTGGACAAAAAGATAAACGCATGCACATGCTGCACCTTAGACACATGCCCCCACCCCCACATAACACAAGGTAAGGACCTGAGGAAGGTCTAACCTGCAGCCATGTGACCAACAGGCTCTGGGTCATCTGCCTCCTCCTCACTGCCCCTGGGGACATGAGACAGACCTTAGCTCCTGCTCTGCAAGCTGAGTGGCAAGGGCTCAGGAAGGATCCAGGACAACAGCCCCTTGTGGGATCAAGTCAACTGCTGGTGTCAGCCACAGGCCAGTGGAGTCTCCTGATCTGTGCTTGGCCTCTGCCTGCTGGCCCTTCCTGGTGACCTTGGCCAGCGTCCTTTTCTAAGCCTCAGTTTCCCCACCTTGGAGCCTCTCCTGGCACCAACTCGAGGATTACTGGTCCTGAGAACCCTCCGCGCCTGGGGCAACCTCACCTTTCTGGATTTCTAGTCGTTCTCAGCTCTCCGCTCTCGCTGGGGGAGGGCTAGTGGAGGGCAGGTGGGACAGGGGGTACAAGGAACGGCTCCACCCCTAGTCCACACCACCCGGGTCCCGCTGGCTGCAAACGTAGGGTGCGAAAGACAGCAATCCGAAGCAGACTGGGGGGAAAGCAGAGTCGGGGAGAACCAGAGAAGGCGCCCGGGAGGGCTCGGGGCGGCCGCTCTGGGGCCGGCGGAGGGAAGGGGCGGGGGCGGGAGGGGCGGGAGGGGGAGGCGGGAGCGCGGCGAGCGCCGCACAGAGCGAGCGAGCGAGCGAGAGTGCAGGCGGCGGCGGCGGCGACGGCGGCGGGAGTCGGAGCGGCGGGCCGGGCAGCCGTACCAGCGAGCGGACGAGCGGGCGGCGAGCAACGCGGAGCGCGCGGGGCAGCGCGGAGGGAGCGCAGCGCGAAGCGGTCGGAACCGAGAGGCCGGAGCGGCGCCGCCCCCGCCGTCCCTGCGAGGCCCCGGCCGGGATCCCGACGAGGGAGCCGGCGGCATGGCCCGGCAGCCCGGGGCGCGGGGGCGCTAGGTCCCAGGCGGGTGCCCATCGCCTCGCCGCCGCCACTGCGCGCCGCACCGCGCGCCCCGCCCGCTCCAGCCGCCCCCGGGGCCGCCGGCGGCCCATGAGCCCCGGCCTCAAAGTTTGCGGCGGGCGGGCGGGCGCGGAGCCTCCAAGATGCCGTTCCACCCGGTGACGGCGGCGTTGATGTACCGGGGCATCTACACCGTGCCTAACCTGCTGTCTGAGCAGCGCCCGGTGGATATCCCTGAGGACGAGCTAGAGGGTGAGTGCCCTGCCGGGACCCCTGCCACGCGCCCTCCTACCTGTGCGCCCAGGTACCGCGCTGGCTTGGGGCGCCGTGGACCCTGCTGCGCGACTCGGATGAGCGGCTGCGCGGGAGGCGGGACGGCCGGGTGGCCCCGGGCGCCGCGGTGGGGGTCGCCGCGGCGCGGGGGCAGCCCGGTCCCTGCCCGCGTGGCTCCCGGCGCTGCGGAAACTTGCGGGGCCCCGCAGCGAGGTCACTGGGCCGCGTGGCCGGCTGTGACGGTGCGGCAAGGCGACGGCGGCTGAAGTGGGGGTCCGAGCTGTTGCCCCCGGCGCCCGCCGCCGGAGCGCCCGCATCCTGATCCCTTCCGCGGCGCCCGCCCGTGGCTCTGCGCTCCTATTGACATTCCGCTCGTGTCGCGTTGAGAATCCAATCTGCTCCGGCAGTGGGAGAAGGGGAGAGAGGGCGACTGCCCCGCTCTTGCCGGGTGCGGGACTCTCCCCATCCCCTTCTGCGGCCCTGCGAGGGACCCCCACCCGTGCGCTGCCGAGGCAGCCGGGAGGCGTTGGCGACAACAAGTGGCCGGATTGGGAGGCTCGGTCGCGAAAGCGAAGCCTGGAAGGAAAAGACAGAGGCCGGAACCTAAACCTCCCCCGACCCTAGTCCCTGTGCCTTTCGGGAATAGGGACCGCACGCAGGCAGTTGGCTACTGAAGATCAGAGCAGCACGCAGAGGCTGGGGTTCCTGGCCTGAGTGTCCTGGGGCGCAGTGAGACCCCGGGGCCTTTCTAGTTCTTTCTCTGCTGAGATTGGGGGCGGGGTGTGCTCAAGATTCCCCTCCCCCAGGCCTCTTGAGGCCCCATATGGAGTGGAGTCGGGGACTCTTAGCTGATGGCAGTCTTGGTCCCTTAGGATGTTTGTGGGCTGCTGGGGGAGGGTTTAAGATTTCCCAGATGAAGGGCCTGTCTGCCTGGAACTGAGGGGTCTCAGCTCTGAGGTCTCATCTGGGCTCACAGGAGTGCGTTGGAATGACCAACACAGGAAAGAACACTAGTGGGAGCCCAGGGGAAGCTACTCGGGAAGTCCTTCCTCAGCCCAGGCCTGGCCTGGGGCAAATCTTGGGCGAGTAGACTGTGGAGAGAGAGGGGGTGCAACCGCCCTGCTGACTGCACCACAGTCCACCAGACACCCACTTCCCACAACCCCATGAACTCAGGTATAGGAAAAGCCACCGGGACGGGACTTGAGCATCCACCCCCGGAAACCCAGGTCCTGTCTTGTCTGGACCAAAGCAGAGGCTGCTTCAGGCTGAGGAAAACCTGGGAGGGGCGCAGGGCACAGGCCAGTTTTCCTTTACTTTATTGCCTCTTATTCTGAGCCAATGCGGAAGCATTCATCCACCCCTTTCTCTCCACTCCTGGGACAGAGGCAGCATGTTTTCCCCAGACCCTGGGCAGGCTTGGCCTCCTCCTTCTTCTTGCTCTCAGCACCCCCACCATGACCCCACAACTCCAGGTCTCACTGGATGCCTCCGCTCCTGATGCCCTGGTCCTAGAGTGCACACTCAGGAGAGGGAGAAGCTGGGAGAGACTGGCATGCAGGGGTGAGGAGCGCCATGGTGGGTAGACAGTGCAAGGGCAAGGAGACTCCCTTCGAGCCATCCAGCGGACGCGCTGGCAGAAGACCAGAGGTGTTAGTCACCACGACACCGAACACATGCACTGCTTCTCTCTGGTCCCCTTCAGACTACGGGAGGGCCCCTGGTGCAGGGGGCACCTGAAGGACAGGGCCATCCCTGTGGCTGGCAGGTAGAAGGCACAGAGCCAGCAGACGCCTATGGGCATCTTCACACGAAGACAGAAAGTTCTCCATGCCCCTCCTCGGCTGCCGAAAACCAGGCTCTGGGTTCCCTGCAGTGGGTCTTGAATGCCAGGGCAGGGTGTAGAGCGGCTGTCCTTGATACAGATGCCACTTTTGCTCCCTTCTCCAGTACACACTGGTGTTCCTGTCTTGGGGTAGTCTGGGTAAGACCCGTTGGCTGGGAGGATTCAGTGAGAGCCCAGGGACTAGAGAGGGGGGAGTCTGTGACCTCGGATGAAATGCTGCAGACACCTCGTGCCTGCCTGCTGCAGAAATCCAGGTGGGGCGGTCAGTCGGCATGGGGGAGGAGGACTGGGAGCAGGAAGGGAGGAGTGGGGGTGAGAGAACAGCCAGGCAGTAGTGGGTTCGAGTCTCTGTACCCTAGGCTCAGGGAGTGAACTTGGACCACCATTTGCCTTTCTTGAGTCTTGCTTCCCCATCAATAAAAGGGGATTGGCACCGCTGTCCCCAGGATGGATGGTGGCAGAGAATGCTGTGGACCTGGCAATGGGGGTAAGGGCCCAAATGTGGGAAGAGCACTCTTTAGACTCAGGAGCTTAGACAGCTCCAAGGCAAGGCAGCAAAGGGCTTTGGGCCAAGAAGGCAAGCTGGGGGCCAGGACTGGGGAAGCTGAGGCGCTAGGGAACTTTGTATGGCTATTGTCAGGGGAGGAAGGGGCTGGGCAGAGTTAACCTGGAGGCCCACCCAACCCTATGTAGGAGAGGCAAGGATGCTTCCATATGCCTCCTGAATATACCCCACCATGGCTGGAAAATAACCCCTTTCTGAAATACGTTCCAGTGAGTAACACTGAGACAGACTGCTCACCTAGACAATGGGGTCCAGCATTCAAAGGCAGGGATGGGAGTGGCTCCCTAGGAAGAGAGACCCCACAATGCTGGAATGAAACCATAGAGCCTCTATTGAGGGTGGCCAGTTGGGGGGCATCAGGGAGCCCCCTTTTCTGCCCTTGCTTTTTGAACCCCAAGCCAGCAGCTGCCTCTGCACAGGCCAAGATTTCAAGGAGGATGGAGAGTTGGGGCATGGGGCCAATGCTGCGGAGACTGGCAGCCACCACAGGGTGACTACTGCCCCTTCCACTGTTCCCTCTCTATCCAGACTCAAACTCTGGCAGAATGCTGGCATCCTTTTGGGTCTGCTGAAGACTTGAGCCGCAGTGCAGCTCCACAGGTTGGGAGGGTCTGGGGATGTCATGTTAAAGATGGAAGGAAGGTAGGGGACAATATCAGCCTGGAAACCTAGAGGCCCTGCCAGCCCATTTCCGGGCCAGACATCCCCATGCCAAGATGGAGTACAACAAGTTTTGCCTGGCCTCATGGGGCAGGGAAGGAGCAAGGCTTTCGGGGAATGCATCTAGTAGTGATTGTTCCGTGGCATACAGTGATGGGGCATCCTGACCCTCCTCCCCCATGGAGCCATTAGCAGAGGCTAGACCTCAGTCTACTTCACATCAGAGGCATCTGAGACTCAGAGGAAAATAAGGGTCTTGCTCAGGCCACTTGGCTGCTGAGCAGGTGAGCCAGACAGAATTCAAGGCCGGGCCTTGGGTTCTGGTCCCAGCTGTCAGGCAGGCTGGCATGGCATCCCAGGTTTGCCCAGACTTCCCTTTCCTCCCACACTGCCATTTGAGATGGTTTGATTTACAGTGGCCACCTCAGATGATTCTTCCTGTTTAATCATTGTAGACAGTTCCCTTGCACAATTAAACAGCAACATTCTACCAGAGCTGGGATTCAAACCCGGGTCTGTGACATCAGAATGCTTCTCTGGCTGGGAAGACGATGCCTAAACTGGACCTCTGTTAGGCAGATGGGTGGACTGGGCTGGGGTAGTGTTCTGAAACAGTGTGAGCGAGATGTGCTGGGGAGGGAGGGGGCGTGCACAGATGGAGAGTGGCCAGCTGTGGGTTCACCCAGTAGCCTTGGGAGGTCAGCCCTGCCTGAGAGATGTCTTTAGTACTCACACGGCTGTCTCAGAGCCTGTCCCCTGAGCATATGTCCCAAGATTCACTTGCTCATTATTGTCTCTCCTGCCTGGTGCATTTTCCTCAGGGGCCTCAGAAAAGAGCATTGAGGCAGCCCTGCAATTGGGGAGTTACCCTAAACCCTGCCAAGGCAGGAAGGATAGCTCAGGCCTCAGTTCAAAACAGAGAGTAGCTCCCATGGCATCCCCACTGTATCTAGAGACTTTGGCATCCTTCCTGGTATCTAGGCATGGCTCCCTAATGGACCCCAGACTCCAGGTTTCTGACTCTGAAGTTCCTCAAACCAACCCATGGCTGGTCCCCTAACCTTCAGCTCTATTTCTCTCTTCTGTGGTGGCCCAGAAACCTGTGCTGAGGTGCAGGAACCTCTGTTTGAGGCTTTCTCTGAGTGCTCTAGCAGATGAACTCCCTCTTTGGTTATCCAGACCTTTGGGCATCCAGCATGTTTATGCTTTCAGGGACAGGCCCTGTTCTAGGTAGTGGGGACTCTGTGGACAAGGCACACTTGGTACCAGCACAAGCACTTTAGGGAAGGTGCAGGTGTGTGGAGGGATAGGCAACCAGAGAAAAGGCAAGACCAGCCAGGGGCAGAGCAACAGAATCACCCGACAGCAGATCTGGGCCGCATCTGAGTTTGATGTGAGGACAGATAACACTGGAGACAAAGCTGCAGGTTCAAAGCAGTCCTGGTGTCCTCCAGGGTCAATGGCATCCCTGGAGTGTATATCCTGGACAGTAGTCCAGAAAGGTGACAGCACTGGTTGGAAGTGAGAGTGGGGGGGGGGGGGGCGGAGAAAGAGAAGAGAGAAGAAAGGAGGCAGGAGAGAAGGAATGTGAGCACACCTCCGTGCTACTCAGACACAGCAGCCCTAGCTGCTGCCAGATCTTCATTTTGGCCACAAGGGGCCTTCAGGGCCCAGGAAAATGCTGGGTGGTGCTTGGCTTAGAGCTGCTAGGATCCAGGGTTTTCAGGAACCCCTGGGTCTGGCTCAGATCTACCAGCCCAGTCACTTTCTTATCCCTAATGTTCCTGATGCAGAAAACAGTCCCCAAGACTTGCCTGAGCCGTGTGTGGGAAATGAATGTTTACCCTAGGCTGCCAGTGGGACTCTGGCCTCCTGACCTCATGTGTGACCCATGGTTTCTGTTCTGTGGTAGGGCCAACATGCTGGCCTGCACTCCCTTGTTCTCCTAAGGCCAGGGAAAGTATAGGCCCTTACACGCCATTTCAGGGCATACAGAGCCCTAAGGCCTGGGAGAGTGTAACCAGTAGGATAGTGTAATCGCCCTGAATCCACACTGAACTAGGCTGGCCTCTGTAAAGCCTTCTAGGTCTTCAGTGTGGAACACCTTGTCTGCCTTAAATCAATCTCTCTCTCAACACACACACACACACACACACACACACACACACACACACACACACACACACACACACACACACCCTTGACTTTGCCTGCTGAATGAAATTCTACCCAGGGAACAATTTAGGCAAAGGCTATGTGTCTAGCAAGTGAACAAGGAACCCACAGGGAGCAGGATCCAATGGACTGAAGTTCTCTAGAGAAATGTTCTTTATGACCCTGCCGGGTTTGATTATCAAGAGACAGCAGCAGAGAGACAGGGCAAAGGTGAGAGGTTAGGAGCCCTTGGCAGCTTCCTGCTGTGTTTGCTTAATGGTGCTCCCATATACCACCCATTTGCCATGCATAAGACTAAGGCTGGCCTAAGACCATATGTTGTGTTGTTTGATCCCAAAGTCCCAGTCGAGTACATTGTTCCCCAGGTCCAAGTGCAGAATCCCTGGGGTCCTCAGGCCCCAGCCTTCCCTAGCGTACTTTGGTGAACATGAAGCTCAGATATCATGCCTGGGCCTGGTGTGGATCAGCTATATTCCTATCTTTGTCTAGATCAGGAGGCCTGTGAGTTCTAACCATCACTCACTAGCTAGAATTATGTGGCCATCCCATCATGAGCTAGTGCTCCCTGACTGGAACAGGAAGTCCAGCAGGAAGGGGGTTAGTTAGGCAAGATAATGCCGAGTAGGGAGCCTTCTGTAGTAGCCCAGCCAGCAGATCTGATGCTCTCCCTGCACCCACCATATGGTGTATCCCGAGCATGCCAGGAAGGCTCAGATCCAAGCGTGGTCACCGTCTCAGGCCAGATATACCTTTGTTTCCTCTTCCCTGCCTGCCCAGAGACCCCCGGATCACAGCTTGAGTGTGTCCCGGGCACCCTATAACTGGCTCTCAACAGAGTGGCGATCTCAGGAATCTCAGATCTCGGAAAGGGGCTGCTGGGGACAGGGCTGGCTTTAGCTTCTCTGTTCCTCCGCAGAGATCCGAGAGGCCTTCAAGGTATTCGACCGAGACGGCAATGGCTTCATCTCTAAGCAGGAGCTGGGAACAGCCATGCGTTCCTTGGGCTACATGCCCAACGAGGTGGAGCTGGAGGTTATCATCCAGCGGCTAGACATGGATGGTGAGATGCCCTGCCTCCATTTACTTACCCACCATCACCTAGGCCCTGGGACCTGAACCGTGGAGGTTGAGTCCACTCCGGCCTTTTGCTTCCTGGGTGGTCATGATCTATCAACAGTTCTCATCCTAGAAAAGTGGGGGCCAGAAGAGGTGTGACAGTCTCGGTCACATCTGGGTCCAAGACTGCTCCTCCTACTCTGTGATCCGAGAAAGATTTTAAGTATAGAAAGGGAGGGTGGGATAAATAGCTCAGCTTCTACCACCCAAAGAAATGGTGGCTGCATTTGCCACCTGGTATTTTTATGATAAACTACTGAGAATGGTTAGTAACGCCAAGTCCCCTTGGCGCCCTCCCACCTGTTGGCCCCCCAACCCCCACCAAGAGCGCGCTCCTTTCCCATCTGTACAACAGAAAGGATGATCAGCGAATGATCAGTACTGTGCTGAGGGCCGTGAGAGTTCTGAGTGTACCAGGAGGGTGTCCCACATCTGGGGACCATCTGCTGCTCTCCTCCCACACGTCTCCCATGGAGCTATATCACATTTGGTAGCCTTGTCATTAACTCAGAGCCTGGCACATTAGGCACCCCTGAAACTGACTGAAGCCTCAGGGAAAGAAAGGGCTGAAGTCCCATGGTTGGTCAGAGGCAGGCTAAGACTCCATTTCAGGCCCTGAACTCTGGGGTACCCGCTCATACTGGCTCACTTTGACCCTGTGCCCACTCTAGGTGATGGCCAAGTCGACTTTGAGGAGTTTGTAACACTCCTGGGACCCAAGCTTTCCACCTCAGGGATCCCAGAGAAGTTCCACGGCACTGATTTTGACACTGTCTTCTGGAAGGTATGCCTTGGCTGACTGGGACTCTGCTATGTGGTGTCGTGGGGCCTGTGGATGATCAGACCCACACAACAGTGAGTGGGGGGTGACCACTGTCCACTGGGTGTCCTGCCTCCTGGAGGCCTGGGCTCCTTGGGGGAATGAAGTAGGTGCTTCAGTTACGAAATCTCTAGGCCTGTCTTTGGGATTGAGCTCTGGGTGGGGTCTATGGCAGTGTAGTGGCCAGAACACTTGTCCCTTTTACCACCCAAGTGTGACATGCAGAAGCTGACAGTGGACGAGTTGAAGCGACTTCTCTATGACACCTTCTGCGAGCACCTGTCCATGAAGGACATAGAGAACATCATCATGACGGAAGAGGAGAGCCACCTGGGCACTGCTGAGGAGTGTCCCGTGGACGTGGAGAGTGAGTGACCGGCCTTGGGTCTGTGTGGGGGGTTCCAATGCTGGAGCAGGGGTACACACCAAGGGTTTGCGTAGGGGGCCACCTTATCTCAACCTGGTGTCCCTGTACCAAAGTGCAGATCTGATTCCACCCCTTTGCTGTCCCCCTTTGTCTCTTTCCCTGGTGTTCCTGGTGGGCGGCTGCAGCCTGTTCCAACCAGCAGATCCGCCAGACGTGTGTGCGCAAGAGCCTGATCTGCGCCTTTGCCATCGCCTTCATCATCAGTGTCATGCTCATCGCGGCCAACCAGGTGCTGCGCAGCGGCATGAAATAGGCACCTGCGGCGCCCGCCTGGCCCACTCCACACCCACCGCTGCCTGCAGCCCTTCCCCCAGCTTGTTCCCCGGGCCACCACCCCCGGGCACTTTGAGCCTGGACACTGACCACCCCAATCCTCACCCCATAGGCCTTGCATGGAGCCATGGCCCAGCTGTGGAGGACCTGGTGGTGGCTTTGAGGACAGCACCGGCCCCTAGACCTTGCCTGTGCCCTCCCCTGGCCTGTATGTAGCGTTCACTTTCCACCACTCAGGAGCTCCTGGAGAAGGAGGGACTTGCACAGGAGCCCCCAGGATCCAGTTAGTGCTGTGATCTTTTAGCCAGGCAAGAAACTCATGTCCAGAGCAGTGGGCAGGGTGGAGGTGGGCAACAGGGCTGCGGCTCCTGGGTCTCTTTCTCTGACACTCCTTAGACCCAAAGCCAGTCCTCCATGTACCTTCTGGGGCCTGTGCCTGCCCATTTCACAGGTGAGGAACCTGAGGCTTTAAGGGCCTGAGATCTGGCTTCAGATTCTTCTTCCACAGAACTTTTCAGGAAAGGCAGATGCTCACACAAGATAGGGCATGAGAGATAAGCCCCAAGGCCCATAAATTTCTGAGTCATCCACCAAAGGCCTAGAGACCAAGGGCCGAATTGCCTCCTAGCACAGAACCTAGAAACCCAACCGAGGAAGGAAGCAGAGAGATCCGCAGCCCCTGTGACTCCCCACTGGCCAGGGTGCAACCTTGGAGGCCCTGAGCCACACTCCCTAGGGATCTGACTCCCCGAGGGTCTTCCACAGCCCTGCACTGTCAGTGGCCACAGACCACTATTCCAAGTCCAGAGACTGCCCTTTTGGGGGCCCCACCTCTCCTCAAGGCTGGAGATCCGGCTCTCATGCCTGTTGTCACCCCCCCACACACACACCTGTGTCATGCCATTTCTTGGCACCAGCTCAGCCTGGGCAGATGCAAGCCTTCAGCTCTTCAGGGGCCGAGACAATTGGCAGTCCTCGGCTCCCTTCCCCAGCCTGGGGCCACTTACTAGCTGGGCGGCTGCCACACTGGTGTCCTCTGTGCCCAGCCTGGCTGAGCCTTTACTGATTCCTAAGCACCCTGGAGGGGATACTGTCTTATTCCAGCCCACCTGTCCCCTGATAGAGGCAGGACAGAGTCAAAAACACGAGTGCCATCTAGGACAGTCTTTCTTTATAAACATTTGGAAGTTCCTCCCCCATCTCCTCCGAGAAACACCCAGAGGGATGGCTGGTGGGTGGGGAGGCTAGGCTCAGAGGCCCCCGGGCAAACAGAGGGAAGGCAGGCAGGGAGGTGGGGAAGAGCTCAGCCCCACTGGACTCTGGACTGTACGGACCATCCTCCAGGTGGGGGTGCCCGCAGGGAGGGGGGCAGCTCCTGCATTGGCGGCCAGCCCACGGGGTACTGGAAGACAGTGGTTCTGATGGGTTCAGCCCTGGAGAGGAGAAAGGTAGAGGATTAGAACAGGGCATCTCGCAGACCCGCCTTGCTCTTCTACCATACTGGCTGTCAGAAAGGGTGGCCACCTGCATGGTCCCTCTGGAAGTAGAACCTTGATAACATGCAGACCCTCTGAGCCCAAGGTGGGGGCTAGCCACAGAGACTGAACTACCATAATGGCCTCGGGCAATATGGAAGTACCCTTTAGCGTCTACCTGTGGGGGACTGGTTAAATATTTATGCACGTCCACAGCAAAGAATGCTATGCAGCCTGTGTAAAAATCAAGGCCTATATGCACTGATGAGGAAAGATATACTATGTGAATCAGGAGAAAAAGCAGCTTATACAATAATGTATATAGCATGATACTATTTTTGTTTAAAAATATATGACATATATAAATGCATAAAAACCCTGGAAGTTACAGCGAAATGTCAGCCCTGGTTCTGTCTGGTGTAGTTACAGATGGGTGGGGGTTGTTTCTTTTAACCTCCTTATACTTTTCTAAAGTTTCACAAGCACATGAGTCTCTGAGAGCAGAAAAGAAAGTTTAAGTTAAACAGAAGCCTTACTTCTCATCACACTCACTCACCCCTAAACTCGGGGCTCCTCTGAAGTGGTCTTTACCAAGGGTAAAGACCTTGGGTATAAGCTGGAATATCCAGACTCAGAGCATGCAGGAAGCCTGCCCCGCCCCCACCTAGACCCTGCAGAGCTGGGCCCGCCTGCCTGCCGTCCTAGGTGGCCGCTGCTGCTCAGACTCTTTGAAGCCACCTAGGGACTCTCAAAGGGAGGACAATAGTGGCAGAGATGGCATCTATAACCCAGGCCTGGCACCAGAAGGCCATCCAATGACATAACAGTCATGCCAGGCTAAGAGCTCTTGTGAGAAGACACACACTATGACCTAGGGAAATCCTGGGATCCTCACGCAAATCCCATTACTCAGGTAAGGCTGAACTATCAGGAAGATAGCAACC